>NW_011889303.1:687703-689496 GCF_000151845.1 Pteropus vampyrus | reverse complement strand
AAAAAAATAACAAGTGTTGCCTTAACTGCTTCCACACTGGGATGTACTTGTCTGTGGACAAAACAGTCTACTTATGGTTTCCCAGAAGGCCTTCTGTTTCAGAGAAGGAGAGGACTACTACAGTAGAGATTTGATGGTTAGTACTGGATGTGGAAGACTGACAATGTGAATCAGAATCAAATAGCACGAGTTGTTTAGATTACTCAATTTCAGTTCTCCCATATGAAAAATAATCATAATAGAACCGCCTACATCATAAAATTGTACTGAGGATTAAAAATATGCAAAATGTGAAGTACATTTCATGCCAAAAGTTAATTTTTAATGAATATTGGTTCTTATTATTTTCCTGGTAGTAAACCAAGTTCCTCAAAAGTGGAGTGCCAGGGGTTGAGAAAGGAAAATTTAAAATCAGCAACGACAACAAAAGACATACTGAATGAGAGAAGATATTGGCAAATGATATATCCAATAAGGGGCTAATATCTAAAGTATATAAAGAACACATAAAACCCAGTAACAAAAAAATAAATAAATAAACAATCGCAGTTAAAAATAAATAGAGGAACTAAACAGATTTCTACAAAGAAGACATATAGATGGCCAACAGAAATATGAAAAGATGCTCAACATTACTAATCAGCAGGAAGATGCAAATCAAAACCACAATGAGATATCACTTCATACAAGTCAGAATGAGAATCAACAGAAAGTAAAAAAATAACAAGTGTTGCCAAAAATGTGCAGAAAATGAAATATTTGTGCACCATTGGTGGGATTGTAAATTGGTGTACCCACTATGAAAATCAGTCTGGAGGTTCCTCAAAAAGTTGACAGTAGAACTACCATACGATTCCACGATTCTACTTCTGGATATTTATCTGAAGAAAATGAAAGCACTAATTTGAACGGATAAATGCACCCTTATTTTCATTGAAGCATTATTATAATAGCCAAGATATGGAAGCAACCACAGTGTCAAGGATAGATAAATGGGCAAGGAAGATTTTATAATAAAATATTTTTCAGTGATAGGAAAGAATGAAATCGTTCCATTTACAAAAACATGAAACGGCCCACAGGGTACAATGCTACTTGAAGTAAGGCAGACAGAGAAAGACAAACACCATATGATTTCACTTATATGTGGAATCTTAAAAACAAAACAAATAAAACAAACAAATAAAACATAAACAGACTCATAGGTACACAGAAGAGATTGGCGGTTGCTGGGGAGGGAGGTTAAAAAGGTAAAAACGAGTAAGAGGTACCAACTTCCAGTTATAAAAATAATCCACGAGGACATAATGTAAAGCACAGGGAATACAGTCAATAATATCATACTCTACACAGTGACAGATGACTAACTAGACTTATTGTGGCGATCACATCATAAGGTCAATAAATGTCGGATCACTATGTTATACACTTGAAACTAACATAATATTGTATGCCAACAACAGATTAATAAAAAGCTTTTAAAAATTAAGGAAATAAAATTAGGATTCACAAGAGAATTAGGTAAGATTAAACCTAGGGTGGAAGACACCTGTATTCCACCACCATACACCTACACCTTAAGTGGTCACCCCAGGAGGCAACATCTGAGGTTACTGTCAGTGAGAGACTATTCCTCACTGGAATTCATCCATATACTTTTTTCCTTTAAAGTTAGAGAAGACTTTCAAATCTTTCAGTTTTTCACATTTGATATTATAAATAAATGGAAATGTCTTAAAAATTTTATTTAAAATTCAATTTTACACCAAGTTCCACCTCATATGTCCCCAAAG
>NW_011889303.1:686342-686660 GCF_000151845.1 Pteropus vampyrus | reverse complement strand
CATTATTGAACTTCATCTGTTCCATAATCAATAAAGGAATGGGTAGTTAGACTTCCTGGACTTCATACTCTGAATCCAACCACTTGCCATGTAACCTTGTTAAGTTACATAACCCCTTTCAGACTCAGTTAATTCATCTATAAAATAAGTATTATTTTAAGAGCAATGGACTATATATACACACACATATGTGTGTGTGTGTCTCTGTGTGTGTGTGTGTATAGCTCTCAGCCCTATGCTTACCATTTAGTAAGCAGGCAGTAAATGTTAGCTATTAAGACAGTTTTTATAATCAATAATAAAGTAATAGCATTGTAC
>NW_011889303.1:683691-685412 GCF_000151845.1 Pteropus vampyrus | reverse complement strand
GTTCAGATCCTCATACTGGCTTATGTGAGTAGTTTTCTCAATGCTTCCTCATTTACTATTTCCTTCTATCTTTTACTCTTCTGTGGACCTAATCGAGTCAATCATTTCTTCTGTGATTTTGCCCCTTTAGTTGAACTCTCCTGTTCTGACAGCAGTATCGCCTCAGTTGTGCCTTCATTTACAGGTGGCTCCATCATTGTGTTTACAGTGTTTGTCATAGCCACCTCCTACATCTATATCCTCATCACAATACTGAAGATGCGCTCCAATAGAGGCCGTCACAAGGCCTTCTCTACTTGCACTGCCCACCTCACAGCTGTCACTCTATATTTTGGGACCATCACATTCGTTTATGTGATGCCCAAGTCCACCTTCTCAACTGACCAGAACAAAGTGGTGTCTGTGTTCTACATGGTGGTGATTCCCATGCTGAACCCCATTATCTACAGCCTCAAGAACAATGAGATTAAGGGGGCTCTGAAAAGAGAGCTTGGCAGAAAAATATTATCCTAGAGAACTTGATATTTTGTAGGATTTTATATAATAACATTATAAATATAACAATAAAATAAAATTTAGTGCTTGTGGACTGAATATATTCATCCGTATGTCATTAACCTGCATGGAGATTTTTAGTGAAGGGGGATAATTTTCTGATATAATATAAATTCAAGGTACATAGTGAGTTACCTTTAATAACATTAAATTAAATAGCTTTTGAAACACATATTGATTCATATGAAAACAATTTCAAATCTGATGTAATCCTTTAAAAGTTTAATTCACGTATTTTTTTCGAAAGCTGTTCTCTGCCATAAGTTAAGAGTATAGGACATCCAAACCTTTAAGGCTGTATCCATTATCAACAGCATTTCATCCTGGAGTGGGTGTGATAATTATAGTTATGACCAAGTACATTCTAAGAGCAAATGACAAAGCGGAACCTATAGAAAATCGGTAGAAATGTTTTTTTTCTTGCAGGAAAGTTATCTCTAGAGGATGGCAGGGCTTGTGAATCCCTAAAATGCTGAACTGTCTTCCTATTCACTGGCTCTAGTCATCTCATACCGGTTCCACGAAGGAAAACAGGATGAGATGTTCCTGACTGATCTTTGAATTCTGTCAAGTTGAAACAGGTGACTTCTCTTGGGAATAAGAGGGATTCCTGACCTCCCTGAGTGGAGCAAACCCTTGGAGTGACCTGTTCCTGGGCAGGCCTACATCCTGCTCAGGAAACTTGAGGGAACTGGATTGATTCTTCCCTGAATTTGTGACTGCTCCTTGGAGAGGCTTACTCAACCTCTATATGCTACAACGACCATATTTATTCACCTTTCCCATTCTCTCGTTAGTGTTTGAGATGCAAAATGTATCTTTTTGACAGATTCAATGGGCATTAATCATTTCATTCATTCCTTTGTTCTTTCCCAGAATAAAAATTAATATTAAATGATCCTTTTATTCTAGGGGTTGTCCTAGGATTTTGGAAATAGTAATAACAAGCATCCAAAGCTATGTACCCTCACAGAATTTGTCTTAGAGCAAAAGAGAGACAATACAACTATCAAGTTAGTGATTCCGACTATTCAAAGGGGAGGGTGTTATGGAGAAAGAAAAATCAGAGCACGGTAAGGAAAATGAACATACTAGAGCCAGGGAATGTTCAATGCAGATCTTGCTGGGAACGTAACAACTGAGACAGGATGCAGGAGATGAAGACA
>NW_011889303.1:679936-681626 GCF_000151845.1 Pteropus vampyrus | reverse complement strand
AGCTCTTGGAAGAAAAGGTACACTAGAAATACCAGAAAAGAGAAAGCCTAAAATTAATAACATTTGCATTAATTTTAATAGGTAGAAAGCAATAGTAAAATAAAATCCAGGGGGCAGAAGAGAAAGAATTATAAAATTAATAGCAGATATTCATCAAATAGAAAATCAACATGCAATGAAGAGGACGGACAATGCCAAATATTTGCTTTTTATACTGATTTTCATTCGACTTATCGTGAAAAATACTTTTAAAAGAAAGTCCAAAAAAGACTTCTGTAAAGCAGGGAGAGGTAGATATAATATGCATTTGTGGATATCGATACAGCTATCATGAATCCCAGAGAAATTAAGCAAGTAAAAAAATAAAAGGACATCAAAATCAGAAAGGAAGTAAAACTGTCTCTACTTGCAGATGCCATGATTTTATATAACAAAAACCCTGAAGGTTCCACCAAAATATTGTTAGTACTAATAAAAAAATTCGGTAAAATCGCAGGATACAAAATCAATATAGAAAAACCAGTGGCATGTCTATAAACTAATAATGAACTAGTAGAAAGGGAAATTAAAAAACAAGCTGTTAACAATTACATCAAAAAGAATAAAATATCTGGGAATAAATTCAATTGAGGATGTGAAGGTCTCTACACTGAAAACTATGAGTCTAATGAAAAAAACTCAAATAAATAGAAAGATAATCCGTGCACAGGATTGGAGAATATCATTAAAATGTCCATACATGCAAAGCAATCTAAATTTAATGAAATCTCTATTAAATTCTAACGGTATTTTTCACAGAAATAGAAAATAACTATCCTAAAAGTGTACAAAAGAATGACGAAAGTCTCTGAATAGCAAAAGCAATCTTGAGAAAGAAGAACAAAGTTGGAGGTATCACGCTCTCTGATTTCAAATTATATTACAAAGCTATAGTAAATAGTATGGTATTGGCATATAAAAATACACATAGATAGATAAAAGGAATAGAGAGTTAAGAAATACACCTTGCATTTCTGTTCAATTAATTTATGACAAAAGACGCAAGAATATAAAGAGGAAGCGGCAGTCTCCTTGATAAATGGTGTTGCGAAAATTAGACAGCCACATGTGAAAGAATAAAATTAGACCACTGTCTTACACCATACAGAAATATAAACTCAAAATTAATTACAGACTTAAATGTAAAACCTGAAACTGCCGCGGTCCAGCCACGACAGGATCCAGGGGGCCCCGAAGGTGGGCAAGGCGTCAGCGCAGGAGACAGTCGACTACACAACTCAGAGGCGGTGTGACACTGTTCCGTTTTATTGTGATTTGAGTACAACTTTTATACTTTTTATTTTGGCATTTGATTATACTTTGTAGTTAAGGTAGCAGGGAGTTAAATTTCTGTGGTTAGGCCAAGCAGAAAAATCTTATAGAGTATATTATTATTAATGTTCATGATTAACTAGTACATTTTTCTCTCAATCATTAGAACAGAACTACCGGATGGAACAATCTAAACTTTTAATTCTTATATCTATTACATAAGATACAGTTTGATTTAAGTAAAGGTGATAGATAGATGTATTCATAACAGCAAGCATTGGCTTGTGGGCAGACATTGTTCTTCTTTCTGCCTGAAGAAATCTTTTAAATGCTATTTGATTTATGCTATATCTAAAGTTCAAGCTGAACCTTTCTCATA
>NW_011889303.1:672124-679114 GCF_000151845.1 Pteropus vampyrus | reverse complement strand
GCAGTAGGGTAGAAAGAGGACGCGGCATGAAACCATAAAACTCCTAGAAGAAAATTAGGCAGTAAGCTACTTCACATCAGTCACAGTGAACATAACAAAAGCCAAAATAAACAAGTGGGAATCCATCAAACTAAAGGTTTCTGTACAAAAAAGGTGATAATCAAGAAAATGAAAAGACAGCCCACCGAATGGAAAAATGTATATGCAAATGATATATTCAATAAGAGTCTAATATCCAAAAAATATGCTGAACTCATATAACTCAAAAACAACAAAAAAATAAACAATCCAATTTTAAAAACTGGCAGTGAATATAAATAGACATTTCTGCAAAGAAGACATAAAGATAACCAACAGGCACATGAAAAGATGCTCAACATCACTAATCATCAGGGAAAAGCAAAACAAATCCACAATGAGATATCATCTCACACCTGTTAGAATGGCTTATATCAAAAAGACAAGAAATAAAAGTATTTGCAAAGATATGAAGAAACGGGAATCCTCATGCACTGTTTGTGGGATTGTAAATTGGTGTAGCCACTATAGAAAACACCATGGCAATTCCTCAAAAAAATAAAAATAGAACTACCATGTAATCTAGCAATTGCACTTCTGAGTATTTTTCCACAGAAAACCAAAACACTAATTTGAAAAGATATACGCATCCCTAGAAACAACCTCAGCGTCCATCAATAAATGAATGGATAAAGAAGTTGAGGTTCATGTATACAGTAGAATATTACTCAGCTATAAAAAGAATGAAATCTTGCCATCATACAACAACGTGCATGGACCTTGAGAGTATTAAATAAAAGAAGACAGAAAGTGAAAGACAAAAACCATATGATTTCCCTTATATGTGGAATCTAAAAAGCAGAACAAGTGAACAACAGTAACAACAAACCTCCAAAACATATAGATATGTAGAACAGACTGGTGATTGCCAGAGGTGAGGACAGGTGGCGGGGGGGTCGGGTGCACAAAATAAGTGAAGAGGGTCCAGAGGTACAAACTATAGTTACAAAATAAATAAGGCTTGAGGATATAATATCTCAGACGGTTTTTAAAGAAGTGATACCTGCTTAGACTGTAAAGGACAGTAGAAAATGAAGAGATCTTTGGACTCAACCTAGAATGAGCAGGAAACAGGCCAAAAAATCTACTCAGCTATAACATGGGCGATTTTTTTCCCTATAAAATAAAAGATGATTCAGAGGACTGAATAATAAGCTCAGAAGGCAGAGCCAAGACCCACAGAAACCTATAAGTAGGAAGCAGGACTGGACCCTGATCAAAAAAATGGCAGTATGTGTTTAGTTGGATTTTGGAATTTCTATGGGCCCATGTTGCTATGTGACTCCTGTATTCCCCTTTATGAACGGGGGAATTTACTAAAATTTTTCTACTCTTGTATCACCAGTGCCTGATAGATGTATAGGGGACATATGCTGTTACCAGATTGTTCTCTATATTTGTGCTTGTTCTTGATCAGTTTGTTCTGTTTGTTCCTTAGATTCTGCATATTAGTAAAATCATATGGTATTTATCTATTTCTGTCTGACTTATTTCACTCAGCATAATAACCTCTAGGTCCATCCATGTTGTTACAAATGGCAGATTTCATTTTTTGAATGGCTGACTAATATTCCATTGTATATATGAACCATAAGTTCTTTATCCAATTGTCTGTTGATGGGCATTTAGTTGCTTCCACATCTTGGCTATTGTAAGCTGTGCTGCCATGAACATAGGGGTGCATAGATCTTTAGAAATTATTGTTTTGGTTTTCTTTGGGTAAATACCCAGAAATGCAAATGCTAGATCAAGAAGTATATCCATTTTTAATTTTTTGAGATACCTCCAGCCTGTTTTCCACAGTGGCTCTACCAACCAATTTGCAATCCCACCAACAGTGCAGGACAGTTCCCTTTTCCCCAAATCCTCACCAACACTTGTTGTTCTTTAATTTATTGATGATCACCATTCTGACAGGTGTGAGGTGATATCTCATTGTGGTTTTAATTTTCATTTCTCTGATGTCTAGTAACCTTGAGCATCTTTTCATGTCTATAGGCCATCTGTATTTCCTCTTTGGAAAAATATCTGTTCAACTCTTGCAAAAAGTTCAAGTAGAGGGAAAGCTCCCAAAATCCTTTTATGATGCAACCATTACCTTGATTCCAAAACCAGACAAAGACATTACAAAAAAAGAAAACTATAGACAACTATCTCTTATGAACATTGATGCAGAAATCCTCAACAAAATATTAGCAAACCGAATTCAGCAATACATTAAAAACATCATACACCATGATCAACTTGGTTTTATTCATGGGATGCAAGGTTGGTATAATATCCGTAAATCAATTAATGTGATACATCACATTAACAAATCGAAAGATGAAAACCATATGACCATATCAATAGATGCAGAAAAAGCATTGGAAAAAATCCAGCATCCATTTATGATAAAAACTCTCAAAAAGTGGGAATACAAAGAATATACCTCAACATAACAAAGGCCATATATGACAAACCTACAGCTAACATCATATTCAATGGGGAAAGGGTAAAAGCGTTTGCTTTAAGATTAGGAAAGAGACAAGGATGACCACGTTCACCATTTCTCTGCAACACTGCGTTGGAAGTCTTAGCCACAGTGATAAGATGAAAAAGAGTAATAAAAGGCATCCAAATTAGAAAGGAAGAAGTAAAACTCCAGTTATTTGCTGATGACATGATACTACATATAGAGAACCCTAGAGATTCCACTAAAAACCTGTTAGAACTGGCCAATGAATTCAGTAAAGTAGCAGGATACAAAATTAATATTCAGAAGTCAGTGATATTTTTATACACCAATGATGAACTTTCAGAAAGAGAAATTAAGAAATCAATCCCACTTACAATTGTATCAAAAAGAATGAAATTCTTGGGAATCAAATTAACCAAGGAGGTAAAAGACCAGTTCTCAGAAAATTATGTCATTGAAAAAAGAAACTGAAGAAGATACAAATAAATGGAAGCATATACCGTGCTCATGGGTAGGAAGAATCAACATCATTAAAATGGCCATGCTACCTAAAGCAATCTATAGATTCAATCCCTATCAAAATACCAATAGCAAGAGCATGATTTGTTTTAATGAAGCAACTGTTGTTGGGTTCCTGGATAGCTTCAGGATGGGGGCTGGTCACCAGAAAGACCAAGCCATGATTAGAAGCTGGTAACTTTCTGACTGGCCCCCTGTTCTACAAGGAAGAGACAGGGTTGGACATTGACTTAATGCTGGTCAGGTAGCCTCCATAAAAATCCTTAAACAATGGCGTAGAGAGCTTTCAGGTTGGTGAACACATCCAAGTGTCAGATGGATGGTGACCCCAGCATCATGGTGACAGAAGCTCCTGCCCTGGGAGCCCTTCCAGACCTCCAGTTACGTTTCTGCATTTGGCTGCTAATTTGTATCCTTTCTGATACCTTTTATAATTAACTGGTAAATGTAAGTACATGTTTCCATGCGTTTTGTGAGCCGTTCCAGCAAATTATCGAACCTGGGAGAGAGTTGTAGGACTCAAACATGGGAGAGAGTTGTGGGCTAATCTCTAACTTTATAGCCAGCGGGACAGAAGTGTGCGTACCCTGGGGAACCATTACTTACAATTGGTGTCTGAAGTGAGGACAGTCCTGTGGAACTGAGCCCTTAAACCTGTGATGACTGACATTGTCTCGAGTTAGTGTCACAAATGAATTCTTAAAATTGGGCACCAAACTGTTGTCTACATATTTAGAAAATAGTGGTTTTCCAATTGGTTGGTGGGGGGAGGGAAATAGCACATATTTGGTTCTGAGTAGGGTTATCCTTTACCCACAATTTAAATCATTTCATATTTTTAAATTTATCTGTGTTAACTTTTGGACTTTGTTATATATTTTCCACTTAAAATTTGCAATATTTTAGATACACTGCATTTTTACTTAGCAGTATATTATAAATATTTTCCATTTTATCACATCATATATCTCCAAATCATCACTTCTTTCATCTCATTACACTGAGACGTGGACTTTTATGCTCTAAGTCTTGCTTTCGGCTGCTCTCAACAGCTGTGCTTCGGTCTGGGAATGCCTGACTACAGAAAATCTCTGCACTCTTTCTAGTGTCATGGTGATGAAGTAAATGAGGGTAGATTGTTATACAAGAAACATATTTAGCGCAATCTCTGACAATATTTCTAGTTCTTTTAATGGGTTCTAACTTCCTTATAAATGCAGACTATGAAACTATGATTGTTAACAAATTAATTTCAATGCTAAGAATTAAAAGGTACTCTTTATAATTCCTACAAATAAAGAAGTCTACATTATGCCAAATAGGACTATATTTTAATTATTTGTTCAAATATGGATAGATTTCTATCAAATCACGTGATTGTGGTACCCAGACCTGACATCTTAAGAGATGGGAATCAGCGCAGTTTTCCCATCCTCATGCCTGTTTCCACGTGTCTTCACAGCCCAGATCTTGGGAGTAGAATTTGTTCAAAAGACTGATACAAAGTAACAACTTAGGCATCATTGCTCTGCTCATACCTTCTTGGTGAATAACAGTGCTGAAGTCATTAGACTGATTTAGACATTACAGTCCATATTAAATGCTTGGAACCAAATAACTTGATTCCTAGAATCAGAGGACTTGAGTCCACATCTCTTCAGATAAACTATTGAATTTCCTTAAGACACAGAATTCTAATCTCTAAATTGAGGAAAATGAATAATTCCGCCATCATGGGATTGCTGGGAATAATAAATAGAGAAGCTTAGTGGTTTTAAACCCAGACTTTCTGGATTCAAACTCTGGTGCCACCATATCCTAGCTGCATGACTTGCAGCAATGTACTTAATGTCCCTGTGCCCCAAATGATTTTTTTAAATAGAAATAATAGTACTACTTCAAAGGGTTTTGGTGAGGAATAACCCAGTTAATATATGTAATAGTAAGTTGAAATTGTTGTTTGCTACATTAATTAAATGAGAAAAAGTACTTGGAACCTATGAGTATTTAGAATAGTACCAACTACAGTAACAATATTTGGTTTACTAGCGAATAAAAGTGAGAGTTAGAGGACGCATAAATTTAATTTAAGCAATCACTTACACGGTCTATGTATTTGGTAGGTGCTAAGTGTGATACAGGTAAACAACAACTTTATAATTTATCGGACAAGACAAGAATGGATCCTACAAATGTAATCTGACAGTTGCCTTTCTCAAGGCCTCCTTAACATCTCTGGTCCTCAGACTATAGATGAGAGGGTTTAACATGGGGATCACCACTGTGTAGAACAGAGATACCACTCTGTTCTGGTCAGTTGAGTAGCTAGATTTGGGCATCACATAAATGAAGGTGATCGTCCCATAGTAGAGAGTAACGGCAGTGAGGTGGGAGGTGCAGGTGGAGAAGGCTTTGTGTCTCCCTTCAGCAGAGCGCATCTTCAGGACTGTGATGAGGATGCAGATGTAAGAGAGAGATATGACAAACACTGTGACCACAATGATGGATTCAGAAGAGATGGAAGGGATGATTTCAATAAAGGAGATATCCGAGCAGGAAAGTTTCAACAAAGGGGAGAAATCACAGAAAAAGTGATCTACCTGATTTGGTCCACAGAAAGACAGACTCATTAAACAGCCAGTAAACTTCCAGGCATTCACATATCCATCCAAGTAGGACAACTCCACTATGAGAATGCAGATTCTGGGGGACATATAGGTGGAGTAGAGCAGTGGTGAACAGATGGCCACATAACGATCGTAGGCCATGGAAGCCAGCAGGAGGCACTCAGTGGTCCAAAATTTGACCATAGCACAGAGTTGAGCCACACAGCCAGCAACAGGCAGAGATATACCTTTCCTCAGGACGGCCATGAGCATGACAGGTATGACTGAAGAGGATAACCAGATGTCAGCAAAGACCAAATGACAGAGGAAAAGGTACATTGGGGTATGAAGCTGGGGACAGCTACTGATTAATATGATTATTCTGACAATACAGATTCTGAGAAATATCACAAAGAAGACAAAACAAAGTATAGGATCCTCTGTTAACCCCAAAATGATGAACTGTGTCACTCTCGTATGTTTTCCAACCTCCATCTCCTCTGTGCATTATTCTTGTTGAGGGAATTGTGAATTCCTGTACTTGTCCATTAATTTGTCCCATGCCCCTCCAGGATTGTCTGACCCCATGTAAGAATATGTCCTTCAACCTAAAACCATCGAAATATTTTCCTGCAATATATAAGGCTCCTCTCTTCACACTTCTATTCAAAGCACTGACATTATTATCAAGAAGTAGAATGGACTGCAACATGAGAATAAGAAGGAGCAGGTCCCAAATCTCCAAAATGGTGTTTTCTGGCAGATTTGCTCCTGCTCAGTCATTCTTCAGCAATAAATTGAACTATTGGTCTTTTTAGACAGTGGCAGTGGCCAGTATTCCATGAAGTCTGAGAAGATGACAGCAAACCCAATGTTCATTTAATCACTGATTTATTCAACCTATCATCCAAACCAAACTGAATCCCTATTCTCTATTAACAAACCAATCAAAAGAAACTACAACCTACATGGAATTTATCACACAGGGATCATTAGTAGTACAATGAAGGATGTACATGCTGCTTCAGAAATATAGGAGAAAGAATAATTAACTTTGTATTTAAGGAGCTGGTCAGGGAAGGTGGCATAAATAGAAGGTCCAGGTGTTAACAAAATATGTATCTCTAAGCATCTTGACAGCAGCTTTGTCCAGAGGTCTGGACAAAGATTAGGTGGAATAGAAAGGTGACTAGAAACGAAGACAAGAGTCAGTGCTACCAGGGCTCTAATCCAACACTGTAGACAAAACAGGCCCTTTAGCTGAGAACTTCAGGTAGTGGGGGGAATACTGTGGAGTAACACGAGTAAGTAAGCAAAAACAAAGCACAG
>NW_011889303.1:668516-670009 GCF_000151845.1 Pteropus vampyrus | reverse complement strand
AGTACATTAGCCTTAAAAGGAGGCAAATTATTAAGAGGATACTTGTGACTTTTAGATTTTGCTTAACTTCTATATATGTCAGTTACATTCTCTGTAACATACAAACTGGGGGGAAAAGCTTCATACGTTTATTAGGATTAATAGGGTTAATACAAATCTCTGAGAACAGTAGTAAACGATCTCATATTCTTAGCTCTTACTGCAATATTCTTACTACTGATACCACTACTAGGAGTAACATTTGACTTCTTGATCTTCTAACTCTCCAACCATGCAAATACATAAGAAAGACATTCATGAGAGGGTAATTACAAGACATTTACAAACTAGGCTGGGATTCTAATTACCAGTTTGAGTCATTAGTATAAATGCAAGGGCATAATTGTGGTGAGCATGAGTTTGTGTAATGGCCTGTCACAGTTGTAGCAACATCTGACACAAACATTCAATAACTTGAATTAGCATGCAGCATTCAACAGATAGTGGCCAGGATTCAAGGCCAGCAGAGTCACTGGCTCATGCCAAAGGAAAAGTGCCATTCAGCCATCCATTCACGCATTCATTAATTCTTTCATTCAACTAAGCATTTATGCTTACTATGTTCCAGGAACTGTGTGAAAATAGGGAAAAAGGAAAGACATGGTAGCTGCTTATATGAAGATTCCAACAGTGCAAAAAAACAAATGTCGAATCTTTGCAAGTACACTGAATATTTTGAAGACAACACACAGGGCTGTACAGAGGGTTAACAGTTGGATTTAATTTTCTCTGCAACCTCAACAAGACTTTCCAGAGGACAAAAAACAGCATTTAGATTGCTACCTATAACATAAGTAGGAGTTATCCAAGGGAAGAGAAATATGCATTTCAGCAAGAGCTACTGCATATGAGAGTGTCTTGATGTGGCAAAGAATATGGATTTATATAAAGATTTAAAGAAGACCAAATGATTGATTCCTAGAATTTGTATGTTTGGGGAAGAGTGGAGATAGAAAGAAAATATGGGCCATACTCATGAGTTTGAAAGCCATGTTAAGGATTGTTACCTTTATTCTAAGGTCATTGGGTGATATCAATGAGTTAACTAATCTATTTAGGTTTATGGCCATGATTGGCGTATGAGGAATGAATGGAAAGAGTGTGAGAGGGAAGAGGATAGCTAGTTTTTGGGTTCTGTTAGTCAGGATTCCCCAGAGAAATATAAACAGGATATGTATACATGTATACATGAATACACACACAGACACACACACAAACACGCACACACATACACACGGAGAGAGAGAGAAAAAGAGAGAGGGCGGGGGAGGGAGGGAGGGAGGGAGGAGGGGAGTTAGAAAAATATTTATTTTAAGGAATTGTCTAACACAATGTGCGAGTTAGCAATTCCATGACCCGAGGGCAGTCAGAAGGATAATTCCAGAAAGAGTTGATGTCCTGGTGTTGAGTTCCAAGGCAGCCTGGGGATGAAATTCTTTTTTACAGGGGACCTT
>NW_011889303.1:662628-663656 GCF_000151845.1 Pteropus vampyrus | reverse complement strand
TATGCCATGATAGCCAGCAGGAAGCACTCAACTGCCCCAAAGACAGCAATTGAACCGAGCTGCATGCCACATCCATGATAGGAGACTGGATTTCTCTCCACTAGGAAATTTACAAGCATATTGGGTGTTACAGAAGTTGAAAGGCATATGTCTGCAAAAGCCAAGTGGCTCAAAAAGAAATACATAGGATGATGGAGCTGAGAAGAGATTCTGATAAGAGTGATTGTGCTGACATTTCCAAATACGGTCACCAGATAGATACAGAGGATGATCATAAAGAGTATGACACGAAGGACTGGGTTATCAGTTAAGCCCAATAAAATGAAACTTGTCACTACATTATGGTTCCCATCTTGTAGGGAATCCATGAGATAATTTTTCTGCTACCAAAGGAACCTGTGATGGAACATTACATGAAAGAAGTTATACATTTTCATAGTTTCACTGTCATTAATACACACAGATATTATTATGAACAAATTACTTAAGTTTCATTTTTGTTAACTTTAGAGTCCAGAGTTTATATTTACGTGTATTGAGTCTTCTACCTTCAAAAATTATTTTTAGTCCAAACACTAGTGAATCTGCTTCGAATAATGTAGATCTTTGTCTCTTTGTATTATCTATTTAAAAAATACACTTAAAGTGGCTTTTAATCTAAACATTAAAAACATAAGACTTATGAGAATAGCAAAAGGAATGGTCAGTATAACCAAAAGATAAACATGTACAAATACGGGTATGTAATAGAGACTTGAGTAATAGCTAACATTTGGAAAGCTGAATAAATGGTAGGCACGAGATTAAAAATTTTAGATATATTGTTCTATTTTAATATCCATGAAATAATTTGAAGAACAGTTATTTTATTTGTAGATGAAGATACTTATTTGGACAATGATAACTGTTACCCTAAGTTTATCTACCAAGTTGTAGAAACTAATTGTGAATCTCAGTTTGAATTCAGTCCGTTCTTTTAGTAACTATTCAATAAATAATATTAAATAATACTCATAATGAAATCAAGT
>NW_011889303.1:659470-661613 GCF_000151845.1 Pteropus vampyrus | reverse complement strand
GTGTTTTATCAGGATATGTGTAAGATACTCCTTTAGGTGTCTTGCGGAACATGGGTGGAATGCCACGTAAAGTGAATTTTAAATAATACAATTATTTGAGACATGTATATGTTCTTTCCTAGCAAAAAGTATAAAATGAGTATCTTAAAGATGTAGATAGAGAACTGTGAAGTAAAAAGAGGTCTGAATGACTTACAGATCAGACTTAGTCTACACTCCTTGAATGATGACTACTGATTAGTGTCTTATTTGAGTGGGTGGATGATGGGGGACACAGCTATCTTCGACCTGATGACTCAAGCTAATTCTCTTGCTAATTCCTATTGTAGAACATCTTTTGTCACCCTGCTGATGCACCACTTAACAAATAGTCCACTAATAACAGTAATCAACTTTCATCCAGACTACTCTTAGCCAAGTACTGGGCTTAACCCTTGACTTACGTATTTCCATTTAACCCTCGCAATGATTTGGTGAGATAAGTATTCCTATTATGCTAATTTTACTAAATGAACTGAGGCTCAGTTCAAGATATTTGTCCAGTGTATTCAACTGGTATAGTTCAATCCAGCTTTAAACTTCGGGTCAGACCAAATGCTAGAATGTACACTCCTAAGAACTACAGTCTTCTAGTCAATTTCAAGACTTAAGTGCCTCAGTGAAGACCACTGGTTCCCAACTAGTTTCTGACATACAATTTCTCTCTCCCCACCCTCAACACTCTGCCTAAATCCCTAAAACTGGCTGGACCTACATTCTGGCCCTGAGCACCAGGTCAGTATAGAGGATCCTAATCTACTCTCATGTGCCCACCAGTGACCAGTTCCTGTTGATCTTACCTCCTAATGCCCATCATGTGTCCACTTCTCGCTATCTTGACACTAAAATCATTGTCTAATTGATTTTTCCACATGCACATTTAGCCTTCCACAGAACAGCCTAAGTTCTTTATTAAAATAGTTTAATACTATTCATTTTTAGTGCTATTATAATTATATTCACTTGGTTAAAATTTCTCAGAAAAGAAAACTATGGTGCCTTTCCCCTTTACAAATCCAAAGAATGAATCCCCGCAGGTAACCACTCTTGACTCTGTAAACTATTTCATGATTGAGATTCCTCAGTATCTGTAAATAAAATACTTTACTAAAGAAAACTTATAGTTTCTATCTATGTTACTGCTTCGCTCTCATTTTTATTTAATTTGAACATAATTGACACAAGGAGGAAACCAGTGGTTTGTCCAAGTATGAGAGGATTATTATGGATATTTATTGTTGAATTTATTATAATAACGTCAAAATACTCAACAGCTTAAATATCAAAAGAGAAAACATTTAAATTAAATATTCTACTGGGAAGATAAAATAAATTTCTCACAGATAAGCACTGAATGCAGTGGCATCTACTTTTGAAAGATATATAGCAATAAACAAGTAGAGTTAAAGTGGAATTTCATAGGCAACGTTATTACAAGTAAGCTACTCTATTCTAGCTCACTAGAGAATAAATATAAACCTTACCCCACATTAAAAAAAATGTTTTCAGTTCTTTAATTAATGACCATATATATTTTTCCAACATTTTATTCATGTCTACCTAACAAGATGTAATGAACTAGCTCAGTACATTGTCATTCTACATTACCAAAAAAATCAGTTTTTTAATCTGTCAAGTTTCCACCTATTAATATACGTCCTATATAATTTAATGTTAATTAAGACTGAATTAAGAACTTGGCATTTAAAATATGTATTTCCACTTTATATACCATTATATATCCAGGATTTTTACATATTCATCTATTCACATTCTGTACATCTCTACCATTCACATTAATATACAGACACGCACATAAATTCAAATATCTTTCATTTCTTCCATTCATTCAATTATATTTTGATGTTCTATTTTGTTAAAGTCTGAAACTTTATGTAACATATATTCCACATGTGATTATTTTACTTTAATTATAGAAAATATCTAATGATCCTTACTTTTTTAGAATAAAGATATCTGTACATCTATTCTCTTCAACTCCCTTCCCAAAATTGGGTCCTTATTGCAGTCACGTTACCTTGGCACTGTGTTATGCAATTAGAGTTGTTTTAAAAATCCAATATGCTGGTTAAAAATATTAAAA
>NW_011889303.1:648221-659420 GCF_000151845.1 Pteropus vampyrus | reverse complement strand
ATAATTTTTTCAATATTATTACTATATAAATAATAGTCATTGGAAAACCAGGAATTTGCCTGAAATTTCAGCTTTATTTGCTTTCCTCCCTTTTCCTGTTCTGCTTCACTTTACCATTACCACCTGTTTCTGATCCATGAGTTTTCTTCTTAAAAAAGTCCCTCCAACAGTTCCTTAATACTGGCTTGTTGGTGATGAACTACTTCATCTTTTTTCTTATCTGGGAAACTCTTTATCTGACCTTTGACTCTAAATGACAGCTTTGCTAGATAAAGTATTCTTGGTTGTACATCGTGGGGTTTCGACATTTGACTATTTTGTGTCAAGCCGTTCTGTCTTGCAAAGTTTCCTTTAAGAAAACAGCTGCCAGTCATATGGGTGCTCCCTTGCAGGTAACTAACTGCTTTTCTCTTCTCTTCCTTAAGAGTCTTTCTTTCTTTTCTTTCTTTCTTTTTTCCTCTTTTCCTTTCCTTTCTTTCTCTTTCCTTCCTTCCTTCCTTCCTTCCTTCCTTCCTTCCTCCCTTCCTCCCTTCCTCCCTCCCTCCCTTCCTCCCTCCCTCCCTCTCTTTATATTTTTCATTATTGTGACATTGCTTAACAAAATTCAGTAAGTTTTCAGTTTACAATTCAACAATAAGGCATATATATATAAACACAGACATATACACATATATATACCCCACCCCCCCACACACACACATATTGCATTGCGTGTTCATCACTCACAGTTAGATTTCTTTCTGTCACCACATATTTGACCCCTTTAACCCATCTACTTCTATTCTCTCTCCTCTTCTCTCCCCTCTGGTAACCACTAGTCTATTGCCCATGTCCATGAGTCTCTGCTTCTTTGTCCCATTTGTTGCTTTAGGTTTATATATCACCTATAAGTGATATCACGTGGTTTTCAACTTTTTCTGTATGGCTTATTTCGCTTAGTATGATTACCTCAAGATTCATCCATGTTGTCGCAAATTGCAGAATTTCATCTATTCTTATGACTGACTACTATATGCACCACAGCTTCTTTAGCCAATCATCTATTGTAATATACTTTAGTTGCTTCTATGTCTTGGCCACCGTGAATAATGTTGCTATGAACATCGGTGTGCAAATATTTTTTCGGATATGGGTTTTCAAGTCTTTGGGGTAAATATCCAGTAGGGGGATTGCTGGAGCATAAGGTAGATCAATTCTTAGTTTTTTGAGGAACCTCCATACTGTTTTCCATAGTGGCTGTACCGATTTGCAGTCCCATGAGCAGTGTATGAGGGTTCCGATTTCTCCACATCCTCTCCAGCATTTGTTATTACTTGTCCTGTTCAGTACAGCTATTCTAACAGGTGTGAGATGGTATCTCATTGTGGTTTTAATTTGCATTTCCCTAAAAGCTAGCGATGTTGACCATCTTTACATATATTTGTTGGCTATTTCTATGTCTTCCAGGAAGACGTGTCTGTTCATGTCCTCTGCCCATTTTTTGATCAGATCATTTGTTTTTTTGCTGTTATCGAGTCGTATGCGTTCTTTGTACATTTTGGATATTACGCCCTTATTGGAGGCGTTGCTTCCAAATATATTTTCCCATTCAGATGGTTGTCTCTTTCACCTTGTTGACAGTTTCTTTTGCTATGTAGAAGCATTTTAGTTTGGTGTAGTCCCATTCATTTACTTTTGCTTTTACTTCTCTTGCTTTTGAGGTTAAATTCATAAAATCCTCTTTAAGTCCAATGTCCATGAGTTTACTTCTTATGTTTTCTTCTACTCATTTTATTGTTTCAGTTTTTATATTCAGGTCCTTAATCCAGTTTGAATTAATTTTGGTGTGCGGCGATAGACAACAGTCTAGTTTCATTCTTTTGCAGGTGGCTTTCCCAGCACCATTTATTGAAGAAGCTTTCTCTTCTCCACTGTATGTTCTTGGCTTTTTTATGGAAAATTATTGGCCCATATAAACATGGGTTTACTTCTGGACTCTCGATTCTGTTCCGCTGCTCTGTGTGTCTGCTTGTCTGCCAAGACCAAGCCGTTTTGATTATTGTCGCTTTGTAGTATAATTTCAAGTTGGGCAGGGTTGCCTCCAGCCTTGTTCTTTTTACTCAGGATGTCCTTGGCGATTCAGGGTCTTTTGTGCTTCCATACAAAACTGATGATTTTTTGTTCTATTTCTATAAAAAATGCTGATGGGATTTTGATGAGAATTGCAATAAATCTGCATAGTGCTTTAGGTAATAAGGTCATGTTAACTATGTTGGTTCTTCCAAACCAGGAACACGAAATATCTTCCCATTTCTTTGTATCTTCTTCAATTTCTTTTAATAGGGTCTTATAGTTTTCATTATATAAGGCCTTCACATGGTTTGTTAGATTTATTCCTAGGTATTTTATTCTTTTTGTTGCAATTGCAAAAGGAATTATTTTTTTCCACTTCTTATTATTAAAGTATACTAAAGCTATGGATTTTTGATCATTGATTTTGTATGCAGAAACTCTACTGTATTTGCTTATTGTTTCTAGTAGAGTTCTTGTGGACTCTTTAGGGTTTCCTATATAGAGAATCATGTCACCTGCAAAAACTGAGAGTTTCATTTCTTCATTTCCTATTTGTATGCCGTTATGTCTTTTTCTTGACTGACTGCACCCACAGGACCTCTAATGTTACATTTACAGCAACAGTGATAGTGGACAGCCTTATCTTGTTACCGATCTTAGAAGAAAGGTTTTTAGTTTTTCATCGTTAACTGTAATGTTGGCTGAGGGTTTGTTTTATATATGGCCTTCATTATGTTAAGGTACTTCCTTCTATATCAATTTTGTTAAGTGTTTTCATCATAAATGAATGCTGCATCTTGTCGAAGGCTTTTTCTGCATCTATTGATCATATGATTCTTAGTTTTTACTTTATTTACTTGGTGTAGTGCATTAACTGATTTGAGTGTGTTAACCCATCCCTGTGCTCCTGGGATGAAGCCCACTTGATCACTGGTGTGTAATCCTTTTACTATGTTGCTGTATTCAATTCACTAATGTATTATTTAGAATTTTCGCATCTTTGTTCATGAGAGATATTGATCTATAGTTTTCTTTTTGTGTGTCATCTTTATTGGGTTTTGGTATCAGAATAATATTGGCTTCATAAAATGACTCTTCTTCAAATTTTTGGAAGAGTTTGAGGAGAACAGGTATTCAGTCTTTTCTGAATGTTTGGTAGAATTCCCTGGTGAAGTCATCTGGTCCTGGACTTATACTTTTTGGTAGGTTTTTGATAATTGTTTCAATTTCCACACTGTTGATCAGTCCATTTAGATTCTCCAGTTCTTCATAATTCAGTCTAGGAAGATTATATCTTTCTAAGTCCTGGTCCATTTCTTCGAAGTTATCAAATTTTGAGTTAAATACTTTTTCATAGGATTCTTGTATGATCCTTTGTATTGCTTCAGTGGCTGTCAAAATTTCCTCTCTTTCATCCCTGATTTTGTTTGTGTCCTTTCTCTTTTTTCTTTAGTGAGTCTAGACAGGGCATTGTCAATTTTATTAACCTTCTCAAAGAACCAGCTCTTTGTTGCATTTATTTTTTCTGTTTGTTTTTAATTTCATTTATTTCTGCTCTAATTTCGATTATTTCTTTCCTTCTGCTAATTTTAGGCTTCATCTCTTCTTTTTCTAGTTTTTTAGATAAAGGGTTATTTGGGCTTGTTCTTGTTTTTGGAGATAGGCCTGTAATGAGATGAACTTTTCTCTTGTAACCGCTTTTGCCATCTGTTCCGCTGATATGTTGTAGTATCATTATCATTTGTTTCAATGTATCTCTTAATCTCACTTTTTATTTCTTCTCTCACCCAGCTATTCTTCAGTAGCATGTTGTTTAATCTCCATGTATTTGTGGTTCTTCCCGCTTTCTTTTTACAGTTGATTTCAGCTTCAAACCATTATGATCAGACAATATGGTTGGTATGATTTCAACCCTTTTATATTTGTTGAGGCTATCTCTGTGTTCCAGTATGTGGTCAATCCTTGAGAATGTTTCATGTGTACTAGTGAAGAACATATAAGCAGCTGTTTGGGGATAAAATGTTCTGTAAATGTCAATTATGTCCAATTGGTCTAAGGTGTCATTTACGGATATTATTTCCTTATTGATTTTCTGTTTGGATGATGTGTCCATATCCGACAATGGGGTATTTACGTCTCCTACTATGACAGTGTTTTGGTCTGTTTCTCCCTTTAGTCTGTTAGTAATTGCTTTATATATTTCGGGGCTCCCTGATTGGGAGCATAGATATTAATAAGATATTATGTGCCTTGATGTATGATTCTCTTTATCATTAAGAAGTGTCCCTCAGTATCTTCTTTTAATTTTTTTATTTTGAAATCTATTTTGTTGGATACTACTACCACTCTCCTTCCCCTTTCCTCTGAATGCCATTTGCTTGAAATATCATTTTCTACCCTTTTACTTTGAGTCTATATATGTCTTCGGAAATCAGATGTGTCTCCTGCAGGCAGAATATGGTTGGGTTTTGTTTTCTGATCCCATCAGTAACTCTATGCCTTTTCATTGGTGAGTTTAGTCCATTTTCATTTAGGATGATTACTGAAATATGAATTCTTCTTATATCCATTTTATCTTTTGCTTTGCTTTCTGGTAGCTCGGTGCTTCCATTGCTTCCTTGTCCTTGTGTTTCTGTTTATTGTTATTATTATTATTATTATTGTGGTTGGATTTTCCCTCTGGTCCTTCTTATTTTATGTGATATAATTCAGTTCTGAATCTTCGCGTGTGATAACCATTACAAATATGTAAAGGATAGTTTTGCACACACACACACACGCACACAAACATATTCTTCTGTATGTGCTGTATATCTACAGTCCTCTTTGCAAATTTGGATCTCTGAATCCTTTTTCAGTTATTGTTGTCTCAATTTGTCCCTATGCATGCTGAACTTTCATAACTATCTTGCCATAGCAATTCTCTTCTTAACGTTTAAGCTTATAATGTCCTGTTCTTAATAAGGATTGCACTCCTCAGCTTCTCTCTGCCTGCTAGTTTCCTTACTCATAGTTATGTTTTTGTTTTTGTTTTTTTGCCATTTTGTTTTAGGTGAGCTGACCCCTTTCAGTAGTTCCTCTAATGCTGGCCTCGTAGTGGAGAATCCCCTCAAGTTTTGTATGTCTGGAAATGTATTTATTTCTCCTTCATATTTAAAGGACAGCTTTGCAGTATCCTTCCATTTAATAGTTTGAGTGTTTGATTCCACTTCTTTCTGGCTTCTAAGGTTTTTGCTCAGAAGTCCGACGATAATCTAATGCATTTTCCTTTATAGGTTACCATCTTCTTTTCTCAGGCTGCCCTGAGAATTCTATCTTTGTCATTGATTTTTGATAATTTTAATATAATATGTCTTGGTGAAGGCCTTTTGGGGTTGAGATAATGGGGTGTTCTGTTGACTTCCTGAATTCCAAACTCCAGCTCATTCTTTAGATTTGGGATATTCTCATTCACTATTTGTCTGAAAATGCATCATGATCCCTGCTTCTATTCCTCCCCATGGATAATGCCCATTATTATTATGTTTCCTTTCCTGATGGTATCAGCTAGTTCTTGTATTTCCCTTTCATTATTTTCCATTCTTTGGATTCTCTCTTTTCCTTCTGATTTATTTCTAGTTTTCTGTCTTTGATATCACTGATCCTTTCCTCCATTTGGCCGACTCTATTTCCCAAACTTGCTATACCATTCTTCATCTCATTTAGTGTGTTCTTCATCTCCAGAAGATCTATTTGGTTCTTTTTAAGAGTTTCCATCTCCTTGCTAAAGAACTCATTCTGCTGATCTAGTTGTTTTTCAATTCCTGGAATTATTGATATGAATTATTTTGGATCTCATTGGTTTTTTTCAGAAGTACCATCATCTTGAATTCTTTGTCATTTAAGTCACATATTTCTATGTCTTTAAGTTTATTTTCTGAAGATTTTTCTCTTTCTTTCTGAGCTTCCTTATCACCTTGATTGTTCATGGTGTTCAATGGACTACTTCTCTGCCTGGGAATTAAGGAAGTGTATTCTGCTTCTTTTCCAGAAAGATTTATTATACAGAGGTCTCTCTTTAGCCTGTTGCGGAGATGGCATTTTTCTTTTGATTTCCAGTAGGTGGCGTCTCAGCCTCTTACATACTTGCTTTATATAAAGCCTTAATAATGCCTTTTTTATATATATAAATATTCAATCATGCACGCTACCCTCAGTCTCGCTCCCTGTCAGTGTTAGCGACAGTTTTGGTAATGTTTGATCAGATTCCTCTGGGACTCTGTGGTGTTTGGTCTTGGAGGATATGGGGGTAGGAACACCATAAGTTGGAGAACGGGCTATGTTTTGCATATGTGGCTGGTAATGATCAGTTATTGCTTCTCTGCCATCCCTGTTTCTCTATCGTCCCCACTTCTCCGCTTTCTGTCCTGGTCCCTGGGCACTGCCACTGCATGGAGCTCACAGCTTTCCCAGGGCGGGCTGTCAGGGATCTCACAGCACCTCTCCCCTAACGCCCTCCTGCAAGGAGCTCTGGGTGCAAGAGGCAGCTCTTTTGTTTCTCCGGGTCTACTGCTTGACTTCCGCAGTTATTACCTGTGGTAACTATTACGTGCAGATCATACGCTCAGACATGCTGGTGTGTAGGTTTTTTGTAGATGTTTTCTGTTGAGTTTTAGATATTCAGTTTATTGTTATTTCATGGGGAGAGATCTGGGGACATCTCTCACTCCACCGAGCTCCTGACTTCAGTCCTTAAGATTCTTTGTATTTAATGTCTGGCATTTTAATTATGATGTGTCTCGGTGTGGGCATCTTTGGGTTCATCTTTTTGGTACTCTCTGATGTTCCTGGAGTTACTTGTCTATTTCCCTCACCAGATTAGGGACGTTTTCCATCATTATTTCTTCAAATATATTTTAACTTCTTGTTCTCTCTCTTTTCTTTCAGGTAGCCCTATGACACGTTTGTTGTTTTACATTTAACTTTGTCCCATATGCTCCTAAATTATTATCACATATTCGGATTTCTTGCCATTCTGATTGGTTGCCTTCCACTGCTCCGTCCTCTATATCAGTGATTCAATCCTCTGCTTCATCCACTCTGTTGATTCCTTCTAATATATTTACCACCCAAAGTCCAGTTTCCTTCAGCTACCATGTATTTTGATCCCCTTTACCCACTTCACCCTCCCCTTAAATCCTTTATTTGACCCATTTTACAGCATCTACCTCCCCCTCTTCCCCCATCCCACTAGTATCCACTAGTCTATAGTCGTCTGGTAACCACTAGCCTACAGTCCATGTCCATGAGTCTGTTTGTTTGTCCTGCTCATTTGTTGCTTTCAGGTTTATATCCCACCTATAAGTGACGTCATGTGATTTTCAACTTTTTCTGCCTGGTTTATTTCACTTACCATAATTATCTTGAAGTCCATCCATGTTGTCACAAATGCAAGTATTTCATCTCTTCTTATGGCCGAGTAATATTCCATTATGTATTTGTACAACAGCTTCTTTAGCCAATCATCTATCATAGGCCACTTCGGTTGCTTCCATGTCCTAGCCACTGTGTATACTGCTGCTGTGAACATCGGTGAGCAAATATCTTTTCAGATATGGGTTTTCAAGTCTTTGAGGTAAATACTCAGTAGAGGGACTGCTGGATCATACGGTAGATCAATTCTCAGGTTTCTGAAGAACCTCCATACTGTTTTCTATAGTGGCTGTACCAATTTGGAGACCCAGCAGCAGTGCCTGAGGGTTCCCTTTTCTCTGCATCCTCTCAAACATTTGATATTACTTGTCCTGTTGATTACAGCTATTCTAACAGGTGTGAGATGGTTTTAATTGTGGTTTCATTGTGGTTTTAATTTGCATGTCCCTAATAGCTAGCAATGTTGAGCATCTTTTTATATATCTGTTGGCCATTTCTGTGTCCTCTAGAGAGAAGGGTCTGTTCATCTCCTCTGCCCATTTTGTGATTGGATCATTTCTTTTTTTGTAGTTATTGAGTCGTATGGATTCTTTGTATATTTTGGATATTAGGCCCTTATCGGAGGTTTTGCTTCCAAATATATTTTCCCATTCGGATGGTTCTGTCTTTACCTTGTTGATGATTTCTTTTGCTGAGCAGAAGCTTTTTAGTTTGATGTAGTCCCATTCATTTATTTTTGCTTTTACTTCTCTTGCTTTTGAGGTCAAATTCATAAAATCCTCTTTAAGTCCAAGGTCTTTGAGCTTAGTTCCTATGTTTTCTTCTACGCATTTTATTGTTTCAGGTCTTATATTCAGGTCCTTAATCCATTTTCAGTTAATTTTGGTGTATGGTGATAGACAATAGTCTAGTTTCAGTCTTTTTAGGTGGCTTTCCAGTTTTCCGAGCACCATTTATTGAAGAGGCTTTCCTTTCTCCACTGTATGTTTCTGGCATTTTTGTTGAAAATTATCTGCCCATATAAATATGGGTTTACTTCTAGACTCACAGTTCTGTTCTACTGGTCTGTGTGTCTATTTTGCTGCTAATACCATGCCGTTTTGATCACTGTCGCTTTGTAGTATAATTTGAAGTCAGGCAGAGTGATGCCTCCGGCTTCACTCTTTTTTCTCAGGATGGCTTTGGCATTTCGGGGTCTTTTGTGCTTCCATACAAATCTGGTGATTTCTTGTTCTATTTCTTTAAAAAATGCCTATGAGATTTTAATGGAGATAGCATTAAATCTGTATAATGCTTTAGGTCATATGGTCATTTTAACTATGTTGATACTTCTAATCCAAGAACACAGAATATCTTTCCAATTCTTTCTACCTTCTTTGATTTCTTTTAATAGGGTCTTGTAGTTTTCGTTATATAGGTCCTTCACATGTTTTGTAAAATTTATTCCTAGCTATTTTATTCTTTTTGTTGCAATTGCAAAAGGAATTATTTTTTCCACTTCTTTTTCTGACATTTCATTAGAGTATAGAAAAGCTATGAATTTTTGAATATTAATTTTGTATCCACAGACTTTACTGTATTTGCTTATTGTTTCTAGTAGTGTTCTTGTGGAGTTTTTAGGGTGTTCTATATAGAGAATCATGTCATCTGCAAACAGTGACAGTTTGACTTGTTTCCTATTTGGATGCCTTTTATATCTTCCTCTTGTCTGATTGCACTCACTAGGACTTCCAATGTTATGTTGAATAACAGTGGCGATAGTGGACAGCCTTGCCTTGTTCCTGATCTTAGAGGGAAAGTTTTTAATTTTTCACCATTAAGTATAATGTTGGCTGAGATTTGTCATAGATGGCCTTTATTATGTTAAGGTACTTTCCTTCTATACCAATTTTGTTAAGTGTTTTGATCATAAATGTATCTTGTCGACGGCTTTTTCTGCTTCTATTGATATGATCATATGATTCTTATTTTTTAATTCATGTGGTGTAACACATTAATTCACTTGCATATGTTGAACCATCCCTGTGCCTCTGGGATGAAGCCTACTTGATTGTGATGTACAATCTTTTTAATATGTTTCTGTATTTGGTTCACTAGTAACTTATTTAGGATTTTTGCATCTGTGTTCATGAGATATTGGTCTGTAGTTTACTTTTTTTGTGTTATCTTTATCAGGTTTTGGTATCAGTAATATTGGCCTCATAAAATGTGTGATCCAGTGGTTTTTAAGAGTGTGTTATTCATTTTTCACGTATTTGGGATTTTTTCCTGTACTTACTATCATTTATTTCAAGTGTCATTCTGTTGTGGGTAGGTGAGTAGTCCTGTATTTGTCTGTTAGGTCCATTTGGTTTATAGTGCTGTTCAAGTCCACTTCTTCTTTATCAATCTTCTGGCTGAGTGTTCTAGCCACTATTGAAATTGCAGTATTGAAATCTACTATAATTATGTTGCTGTCAAATTCTCCTTTCAAATTTATCAATATTTGTTTCATATGTTTAGGTGCTCTGATGTTAAGTGCATATATATTTACAATAGTTATATTTTTCTGTTGAATTGACCCTCCTTCTTTGTCTCTAGAGGCATCTTTTATTAAAGTTGAGCGTGGGAGCCTAGAGTTTGGGAGCTCACTCTTTATTGGTAAATTTAAAACATAAGAGCAGGAATCTAAAGTACTGGAAAAGAAAATTCAAACAGTCCAAATGGTCAGTTATCTATGGATCCTGGGGGTGGAGGGCCACCTGGCTCTTTATGTACTCAAGCCGCTGGTAATGTGTTTATTCATATAGCCATTTTTGAACTGGATACCTCCACATTCAAGCTTAAGTCAGGCACTTGAGTTGCAAAAAGGAAGGGCTTACGCAACACACCTAAAATAATGCAGTGACAAAAGTGGCAATAAACATTTTCTTGAGAGATATAAACAATGGCAGGTATATTCCATGCCTGCATCAGCCTGAGTGTCTTTATTCATAATTTTATTTCCTAGAAATACCAACTGGCTTGCTGAAAGAAAGATTGGCTCTGCTGTAGCGGATCTTTCTACCACTAATTTGCAGTAGTTTTTCCTACCATTCAAAAGCTTGTCTGCAAAGACTCAAAGACAAATCTTCGTAGAGAAACCTTTCAGTAGTAGAAAAAACTTATAGGAACTCTCAGTGGCTCAGCCTTCAGTCTGCCTTCATTGTTATCTAGATTGAGTCTCCTGGTGGCAAATATGTGAAACAAATTTTGTCTAGCTTAGATTAAGTGGGAAGGAAACTTTTCCAACACTCTAGCATCACTACTTCCAAAAATTAAGGTAACCCTGTATAAGAGAAGCTTAATCTTCCAGAGAAAGTGACCTAGACTGTCAGTACTACCATCAATTGCATTTCCATTGAGTACATGATGTCAACTTATAAGGTGATACCCTTTAAATATGAAACTTAATAGAAAAAAAATGTTCTAAACATAGACTCCCTAAAATGAACGAAGAGAAAAAGTGAAACTATATTCTCCGGGTATTCTAACCCTAAAATATACATATTTAATTTGAATCCAACAGATTTTCATGAAAATGATATATTTGGTGACTCTAGAAAGTTACAAATTAAAATTGTCATTTAGAAATATACTGGCATTTTATATTTGAGATATATCTTCACATAAAAGAAAGGCTAATGGATAACAGAAACATCCATCACACATTTTCCAAAACGATCATTTTGCAATCTCTGGAATCACAATGGATTT
>NW_011889303.1:643463-647120 GCF_000151845.1 Pteropus vampyrus | reverse complement strand
AACATAGATTCCCAGAAAAACCACAAAGAAGATAGAACAAAGCGTAGGATCCTCTGTTAACCCCAAAATAATGAATTCTGTCACCGCAGTGTGGTTTCCAGTCTCCATCTTATTTGGAATGATACCTGTTGACATAAAAACTGGTGGATACTAGAATAAATTAAATGATCTCGTAATTAATATATTTACTTTACCATTCGACCTACTAAAAAATCAAAACATAGCTCTCACTTTTGTCTAATGCTATCACATTTGCATCATTTGATCAGACTGTTGAATGAACACCTACAGCGATGATGTCTTGAGAACCTGATGAGAACCAGAATGTTCAAAGTGATGGACCTTATACTACTGTTTACCAATATCCAACTTCTCTTTCTTGATCACAGTGGAGACCACACCTCCCAGCTCCCTCACAGTGAACAGTACATGCCAGTGAGACTGTGAACAGTACATGCCAATGAGCTATATCTCTTCTGGATTAAATTACCAGTGGGCAACTCTCTCTTCCTCTTCCAGTGACATAATCTACATGATACAATTGTAAAATAATAGTACTTCCATCAGCCTGGAATATGAGGAAATGTTGATAACAGAGAATATACTGGAAGTATACTGGAAGTGAGAAATCTATGTTGTGTTAGAGCACACTGAGTTTCTAGGGTTAATTACAGATTGGTTGTAAATGGAAGTTGCAAATAGAGTTTAATCCTGAGAGCAACACATGAAATAAATCCACTTTGGGTCATTAATTGTACTTTAGGTTCTACAGGTACTAACAAAAGTATACATTTCATAATCACATATGAATAACATATATATTAGAATATGTTGACAAAATGCCCACATGCTTTTATTAGGCTAGCCAGGTGAGACCAAGAAAATAATATATAAAATAAAGGAATATCAAGAACTCATTTCACCTAACATAAAGTTAAGGTTTAATCAAAAGAATGAAAATATTAAAATTAAAGATTTCCATCTTAAGTAATACTGTGAAATATCCTAAAACATTTTCAATAAAATATTTGGATGAACTGCTAATTTAAATATTTTTTAAAGTTCAGAATGCAGAAATGAGCTTTCATGTAATAAAGGAAATCTCCACCAACCAGAAATGATGTGAGAGTTGATAATTAGAAAAATAAGCTGAAGCAGAATTGCAACTGTCTAGAGACATTTGCCAACCTCTACAACTAAGGACCTTGTGCCTTAATAGCTGTGCAGGCACTAAGGATAAGGGTTTGGGACCATGCAGCTTGTAGAGTTAAAAATGAGACTCTCATGCTCTCTTTAATATATCTACTCATAATTCAAGAAACCCTTGCCTTCAACCTCAGTGGAATGAGTCTTAAAAATATCCTTTAATTAGCCAACAGAGAGAAGAGGAGAATTTTCTGTCTCTGCCTAGTTCCTAAGAGAAAGAAACAACAACATAAATCTCCTATTCTAAGAAGTAATTATAATTGGTTCATCCTGATAGAGAATTGGGATTTGAATTTGCACTCCTTGTTTAGTGTAAAACTCCAAACTCTGAATTATCATAAAATAGTCATGCATTGGCAGTAATACAAAATAGATGTTATAGATTAAAGGTACGTCTGTGACAGCATAAAGATAAATGCAAATTTGTTGTACTACTCCTACGGAGGGAGGAGTTCAATTACCAAACACTTGATTTTAAGCAGGATTTAGTAACTTGCTTGACAAGGAGAAATGACTTTTGATGCTAGATCTTAAGAAGCTGTGAGGCTTCCTTTTAGGATTCTTAAATGTTCATCATTGAAATCTTACCTATGGGGACTTAACTCCATGCTGGGAGAAGCCTAAGCCACGTGGAGTGACAAATATAGCTCAGTTCCCAGCAGGTAGCTAACATCAACAACTAGCCAGTGCAGCCCAAGCATGTGAATGAAGACCCCATCTAGGAAATGGATTCTGCAGCCACAGCTGTCCCAAGTGATGTTACACGGGTCACTGTCAAACAGCTTAGATGAGCGCTTCCCAATTCCTGATCCATAAAATTATGAGAAAAAATAACGTGGTTCTCGTAGACCATATTTTGGTGTAGTTTATCAGCAATAGATAATTAAACATTGGCTCAAAGAGCCAATGACAATATTATCTGGAGAGACAGATCTTCACAAGTCCCAAAGATTCCCACACTGATAAAGACACACCAGAGATTAATACGCAATTCAAAACTACCACACCCAAGAAGAAATGAGCTACCATAAGAAAGAATTAGCATAAGTAAGGAATAGTTTATACTCTAGGACTTCAGATGATAGAATTACCTAAAACAGTATAAAAATAATTGTTTAAAATGTTTAAATATAATATATTAAAAATCTGAGAAGGCTCAATATACTACATAAAAAACAAATTTAAAAAAAATAAAAGAGTACTAGAAATGAAAAATGCTGTCATTTAATTAAAACTCAAGGAATAGTTTAAATAGAAGATTAGACACAGCTTAAAGATATGTAACCTGGAAACAGATATGAAGGTATTATTGAAAATACAGAGATGAAAAAAGTACAAATAAATGAAACGTATGTTAATTTAGAAGATAAAATGAGGGCTCATTTTCACATTCAATGGGAGTTCCAGAAGAAAAACAATAGAATGAAGAGAGGTAGTTTTTAAAATAATGGCTGAGAATTTTTGAAAATGATGAAAAATATGAATTCTCATATGTAGCAAGCACAAATAGTGACAAATAAAATAGATGAAACTAAATCACCTTATATTAAAAATGAAAAATAACAACAACAACAAAAAAACATTTAAGTTAGCCAATGATAAATAATTATCTATGAAGGCGTGACATTTAAAGTAATAGCACACAAGACTTCCAGGGAAGAGGAAAGGTGGAGAAAAAGAAGAAACACCCCAGAGGTCAGAGTAAAGGCCATGGCTTCAGAAACTGGAAGGTGCCATGAGGTAGGAGAGGAAATTAAAACCTTTTTTAAAATACAAGAATGAGGACGGAAAAAAATGGCGTAGATGATAGAGGCTCTGTTCATCCTTCTGGCGACCAAATCAAAGTAGTGATGGAAACAGAGAGCAGCAGCAAGGAAAAATCATCTGGGATCTAGAGGAATAAGCCATACAACCGAGGAGAAGTCTAAGAAAGCACTCTGCAATGGCAGAAGGTAGGATGGGGTGACTGAGTGAGATGGAGGCAGCAGCAGCAGACGCCTCTTAAAGGGGCCGCATCCACGAGCAGCTTTTAGCGGTAACAGACCTGCTCGCTCTGAGCACCAGGGCCCATTTGGCTGCGCGCAGGGGGCACCAGGGACTTACAGGGAGACACTGTTGTAGTGAGGGCCAAGGCAAGACTCAAACTGTACAGAAGTACCGGCAGTATCCATTGTTCCCTGTTGAGCCCTCCACACTCCCTGTATGTTGACACAGCGCCGCCATAGCCGTGATGTCATCAAACTGGGTAACAGAGGTCACTCTACCCAGAGGATTCCCTGAAATCCCGCCTTCCACAACTCGCAGCCCCACCGAAGCCACATCCAGGTGTATTCTCAGCTAGTCAGGTGCTCCTTGATGAGACTCACACTGGAGGAGGCAGCTGACCTCAGTTTCTGGTGTGGCCTTTTAAGGCAAATCTATGGATTGCTTGCTGAATCTTAACAGGTGGCC
>NW_011889303.1:642760-643413 GCF_000151845.1 Pteropus vampyrus | reverse complement strand
TACAACAATGATAAAAACAATGATTAATTTCGGTGTAAATGACTTCTGGATTCCAGTACAGCACGTAGGCATTTAGAAGTCATCACTCCATTTTTAACAAGTAAAAGGTTGAACAGACTGAAAACCAATGACTCCTCTTAATCCATCAGAGAAATTATGTCACAGGGAAAACTACTACCCCCAAATTGGAGAGAGAGAGACAGGGAGATACAGAGAATCATAGCTTACTAGAGCAGAAATCTCCACAGAAACCTGTACTGGGGCAGGTAAACCAGAACTGGCTAGAAAGCTGAGCCTTTCACCTCTGCCAGCCCCTCAAAGGCCAAACTGTGAGTGAAGACCATGTGGGGAACCTAGATTTCTATCCCCATCTGACTATAATAAAGCAGCACCTCCAACCCCTGCTATCCCCTACCAGAGCAGAGTATAGAAGGCCAACTAAAATAAAGTTTAAGGAAGATCCAGAGTCTTACTTATAGCATAAAACCAAAATGTCAAAGATTCAATAAAAAATCATTCATTGTAACAAGAACCAAGAGAATGAGAAAAAAACAATCAACAGGCACCAACACTGAGATGAGAGATGTTGGAATTATCTGACAAGAATTTTAAAGCAGCTGCCATAAAAATGCTTCAATGAGCAATCATAAACA
>NW_011889303.1:642193-642710 GCF_000151845.1 Pteropus vampyrus | reverse complement strand
TGGGCTAAGTTTGGCCTGCAGCTGAACCCCTCTCAGGACTGTGCCACTGGACACCTACTTCACAAATCTAAACTAATAAGACCGGGAGACTTAGGAGCTTTGCTTAGTACATAGAAACAGCCATGGAAAGGCAGCCAAAATGAGAAGTCAAAGAGGGAGAAACCATATGAGAGAACAGAACAAGTAATCTAACAATTCAGAGTGCAAAACACTGGTTATAAAGATGCTCAATGAACTTTTGGGAAGTGTAGATAAATTCAGTGAGAACTTCAACAGAGAGATAAAAAACATAAAAATGGAAATGGAAATTATAAAAGGGAACCAGTCTGAAGTGGAGAACACATCATCGGAGATGAGAAGTATATTAAATGGAATAAACAAAGGGATAAACAAAGGGTATAAAGAAGAGGATCAAATGCCCTATCTAGAGGACAAGAAAGGTAATCATGACATCAATCAGAATGGCAAGAAAAAAGATGGCAAGAACATAAAAATAATTTAAAGAGGATATGGGACA
>NW_011889303.1:638939-639255 GCF_000151845.1 Pteropus vampyrus | reverse complement strand
AAACTCAATGAATAGGCCCAACAGCAGAATGGAGGTGACATAGAAAAGAATCAGTAACCTTGTAGATACAACAAAGAGAAATTATTTCACCAGTGTAAGAAAACTGACTTAAAAAAAAAACACAGGGACTCAGAGAACTGTGGAACTATAACAAAAGATCTAATATTCGTGGCTTCGGAATCATGAAAAAAATAGAAAAAAAGGTGGGGCTGACTAAATTGTAATGGAGTAAGAGAATTAACAGTAAGACCTGTTAGAATGTTGCTATAGTCCAGATGCAATATGGTGCTGCTTTGGCAATAATAAAGACTGAAAA
>NW_011889303.1:637988-638889 GCF_000151845.1 Pteropus vampyrus | reverse complement strand
TATTAAGGCTCCAAATAGTCATCTGATCAGCGTAACTGAAGAAAATCAAGATATTGAACAGCTGTTTGAAGAAATAGTGATGGAAAACTTCCCTAATCTAGTGAAGGAAATGGACATAAAACCACAGGAAGCTCAGAGAATTCCAAAAATTAGGGATCTAAAGAGGCCTACACTAAGACACATCATACTTAAAATGCCAAAGGTTAAATACAAAAAAAAAAGAATATTAAAAGTAGAAAGAGAAAAACAGATAGTTACTTACAAGGGAAAAACCCATAAGACTGGCAGCTGATTTCTCAAAACAAGAAGGGCTTGGCAAAAATATTTGACAGGATGAAGACCCGGGATCTACGCCCAAGAATAATTTATCCAGCAAAGCTATCATTTAGAGTTGAAGGACAGATAAAGAGCTTCCCAGACAAAAATAAGCTAAAGGAATTTATCACGACCAAGCCAGTATTATAGGAAATGTTGGAGGGACTTCTTTAAGAAGAAGAAAAAAAAAAACATGTATCAAAAACAGGAATAAAGAATGGTAACAATTACATTCCTATCAATAAGTACCTTAAATGGAAAAGAATTAAGTGCGCCAACCAAATGATAGAGTAGCTGAAAGGATAAGAAAACAAGACCCCTACATATGAAAAAGAAGAGAATGGAAAAGATATTACTTTGATGGAACTAGAAGGTATTTAGGTCAGACAGAGAAAGAAAAACATTATATGATTTGACTTATACGCAGAATCTAAGGAATAAGAACAACAAACTAATCAAACCCAGACTCACAAATATAGTGGACAATCTGATGATGGACAGAGGGGCGGGTTTGAGGGACTGGGAGAATAGGCTGAAGGGCTAAAGAAGTACAAATTAGTAGCTGATGGATGGTCACGGGGATGGG
>NW_011889303.1:637649-637938 GCF_000151845.1 Pteropus vampyrus | reverse complement strand
GTTTTCCTATCATTTGATTTAATTACATCAAATTAGTTTTCTTTGTACTGTTTTTTAAGCTAATAGTAGAGCTCATGCATCTTACTTCTATTCCTCCAATAGTTATAATTCTTCAAGTTTTAACACTTTCACATTTTCTACCAATTTCGGAATTAATGTGTTTCCATACTCTATCATCGAATTAGACAAGAATCTGAGCATGCCTTTACCTCACTCCCTTCCCTCTCTCACCACTTCCCATCTTGCTTGTTAAATCCTTAGGAAGTTTAGATACAAATTATTTTTTGAT
>NW_011889303.1:635793-637599 GCF_000151845.1 Pteropus vampyrus | reverse complement strand
ATGCCAACATAAGATTTTTAAAAGGAGGGAGCATTTAAGATCTTGCTCCCTGGCATATGTCATCAGTTTGGCTCAAATAAACTCTTACGAAAATCTAAAAAAAAAATTTTATTTAAATAGAAGAAGCTCAACTAAACTGCAACTACCTATAGTTTTGAGGTCATCCCAACATCTCAGTAAACAGCAAGCCACACCACTAAAAATACAAGTACCAAACAATGAAAAGAATCAGTAACTACTATTAAATAAAAGAATACTATCAAAGATCAAATAATATTTTGGAAGTACTATTATCAAATATCATAAGCCTGCTCCTTGAGGGAGAAGAAATGTCATTGTTTTTTAAAGAAACTGAGTTGACTGTTGACTCTTGAATTGCCAAAGGGAATATTTGCTTTTTAGATCTCAACGTTAAAAATTTTTTTACAGCATGTACACGTAAATAACTATCATAACCCTATTATTCATCATTACGATGATGAAAACCTTGTACTCTATGCACTGATCATTAAACCAATGTATTAAATCAGTTTTTCATCATGAATTAACTTGATAACGATAATGTAAGAATCCCTGGTTTCATTAGTCCCAGCATTGCGTCAGAGGCTTAAAAGACAAATTGGAAATAAATCTTTTATTTTATAGGAAAATATACATATGAAAGACTCAAATGATTTGAAACATGAGTGCCAGCCTGATATGGAAGGCATAACATACAGTGCTATAATAAAAATAAAATTTCAGAGCCAAATGCTCTGAGGGAAAAATTCCAGATCTGCCACTTTATAGCTAGGCAACCTTGGAAAAATTATATAACCCCTCTGAGACTCAATTTCCCTATTTTTAAAAATAATATAATATTTCCCTCTCATAGTCACTGTGTTAAATGAGAAATGTTAAAACACCCAAAATGGGTATCAATAAATGAATAATCCATAAATGAGAAGAATATATTTCAAATAAGCAATTATTAGCTTCTACCGCAAATGCAAAGGACCTTTAAAAATCAATAGCAAAGAACGAATGTTACCTGCTGGTCAAATATTATAATGAAGAGAGATTCCAGGAATCATCTCTGTGAAGCAGGGCTTACTAATGCAGGTTTTAGAACCATTTGGAATATAAGACCTTAAGTACTTCAGGATCAGTTATGCACAGGTTTGCTGATATCCTACTGAAAATCCAATGGGAAGAAACCCAATGAGGTTAAGAAAATTAGGTGTGTTTACACATACCTACACCATTATGCTGCCCGAGATATTAAAGTCTCAGGGGTTTCGTTTATTTTCTTCATTACCTGTATATAGGTGTTACAATGGCACGGATGTAATTAGTTTTGAAACTTGACTTAGACCAACATAATTAATGTGTGCTATGCTTTGATCATCTGTGATGTTTCTGAGAAGCAGCCATGACCAGGTACCTGGAACTATTTTCTTGAGCACTGTCCTGTGGTTCACATTTAGTCACACCTTAGGAAACTGCCAGAAAAGCCACAATGTTTTTCTCTGTGTGAAAGTGACTCACAATTTAATTCAGCCTTGGCATTTCCCACTTAAACCCCACTCGCAATGCCAGACTCTTTCAATAGACAGAGATGTAGTTATTGAAGATACATCTTCCTTTCCCCGCCCCACATTTATCTCTGCTCCACTCTCCCTTTCTACATAAGCCAAGGATCTCTTCCCTGTTCCTGATTTCCGGGTGGTTTTTCATAAGTGATGTTACTGTTGAACTGTTCTGAACTTGTTTTTACTCAAAAAGTTTTTTAGATAATTCCATGTGAGTATGTATTAATTTCCTTCA
>NW_011889303.1:633846-634689 GCF_000151845.1 Pteropus vampyrus | reverse complement strand
GCAGATAACGCCTCAACTTGGGTTTTGAGTGTCCTTTACGTAAGGATGCAGTCTTAACTGTCTCTTAAGTTTGCAGTTCTCACAAATTTAAGGTTAAAACTTCTTTGTCTTGTGTTTATGTTATTTGTATCTGTTGTGTTTTTATAGATTTATTTTGTACAAAGGCAAAAGTTGCCACAACAAAGTTAAGGGCTTCTTGTTTGACGTTTGCTTTTGGGGGCAGGTAATTTGTAAAAACTGACATAAAAATCTCATATCCCTATGTGGTCATAGACAGCCAATCCACAGGTCTTTCTCGTATACTGACCACGTGCCAGGACCCAGCCAGGGAAGAGGAACACTTGCACATTATCAGAGCCAGCTCCCCAGGCCACATCATTTACCAGGTATAGAATTAGGTATAGGAGATTTAGGTTTGCCTTCTATAAATACAAAAAAATAGTCAGAATGCATTCACAAATGCCCCAATGAACAATATCCTAAATGACTGTCTAGCAGGCATGACCTCCTGAGTGTGATACCAAATTATCTTTCCTCTCTTTCTCTAACACATGGCTATAACTATTCATTTACATTAGGAAAAAAAAAATGTTTTAGCATATTCTGACAGGTAGTTTGCATGTAGGAAAATCTATCCTTGTAAACAAGGACAACTTTGACATTCGATCCTGCTGCAGAAAGCAGTAACTTGTACTAAGAAGCGAGTAATGTTTGCAAATGAAAACCTTAGACACAAACCACTTGGCTAGCCAGAAGCAATAGACTGATGTGGGTGTGATGGGACAGGTAATATTGCTTGCTTAAGACTATGCTTCCGTGGCTGACTCCCACATCTTTCAAAGA
>NW_011889303.1:626321-630514 GCF_000151845.1 Pteropus vampyrus | reverse complement strand
GTGATCCACGTCCTACAGTTTTTTCTTGCTCAGAAGAGTTTCCTGTACCTGCCAGTCTTTTATTTTTCTCAGCTCCCACTTGTGGGCAGAGTCTGGTGAAGGCACGGCCTTGGAACTACTTTCACATTTTCAGTCGCATTGTTGGGGGAAGCCAAGTGGAAAAGGGCTCTTACCCATGGCAGGTGAGTCTCAGAGAACATTCTCTGGTGGGTGAACTATGAGATATCTCAGGTTTGGATCTCCTCGAATCACATACTACTCATCAGTGCACTCCATTCTGCCTAACTCGTCACCAGAGATCTCATGAGTATGTGTAAGGACACAGGGCCCTAATGATGTGGACAAGTGAAGCTCCAGAAAAGTTGTGTTCAGAACAGTTATACACATTATTGGCTTGTTCCAAAAATTGGAACTGCCATCCCAAACTTTCAACTCCTAAGATAAAAATTCCACTTTGAGAAGCTGAAAAACTTAAATTTACAACTTAAAAAACAACTTTTTGATTCAATAAATATACTTAAAATATACTTATCTCACTATAGTTAAAGATGACCAGGGAAGTCAAAGGTGTCATATCCATCTACTTTACATCTGAGGTGTAAGACTTGTACCTATGCCATGGGACCTTTGGGGAATAGTCAAGAGTACTGCCTGCCTTCTTAGTAGCTAATGTTCTAAGAATTCTGTATCAATCTAATTTCTTGGCCTTCCCATGCCATAAAAATGCCTTTGTGCTCCTGCCCTATCCAATGGTGTTTACATTTATTGTCTTTGAAAGTCTCCCAACATTCTTTACCCTGGGAGCCATGTTGTATTCTTGCCACTTAATTTTGCAAGTAGAGTGATAGCTCTTCATTTTTACTCTTCTTGACTCAATTATATTAACTTTTAGGTCAGCAGATATTTGGTAATGGTTGGCTGGTTGAGTTTGTGTTCAATGGGTTGATGAATTAATTACCTAGTTGTAGAACTGACTGATCAGTTGCTTACCCGGTCAACTGGCTGGCAAGTCGATTAAGAAGTCCATATTCAAAACACAGTCAGGGTGACTCACTGACTTCCTTGCTCTTTATTCTATTAACCTTTACCCTGTATTATTTTTTTCAATTGCTCATTGAATGATTTTTGGTCAAAAAGAGAAAAATTCTAATAAATTGCTTCTTTTCTAATTCCAACAATGGAGTTAACAGTATTTATGCCTTCCCTGTAAGTCATTTTACAGTATTTAATTAAGTATCATGAACAGGATAAACCAAAGACAGAAAGTATACTGCAGAAGTAGATTAAAAAATAGGCTTGAAGAACCTGGAGAGGTCAAACAGTTAAGAGTATTAGAAAATTGTGAGTCCAGATTACTTTTGGAAGAGGCTTGGAGGAATTGACGCACGTGATGAAAGACTCCTTTGGACCTCACCTTGCCCTTCTCTCAAACCTGTTCTTCTGGATTCTGCTATGTCTTATGCTTCTTTTTCTTTCTCCTCACTCACAGATATGGTTCATATTGTTAGAGTAACAGTATGAGTTAACAGTATCATAAAAATAAGTAAATAAATAAATACCAACAATGTTTACTATCAACTCTACTGAAACCTTAGAGCCAATCATCTGAAATTAACTACCTCTCCTGTGAACCAGGGTTGGGAATGTTCTGGTTCCAGCATGGCTTTTTTTTTTTCTTTTTTTTTTTTTTGAGTTGTAGTGGGACAGGTTTTACTCCTTCACAGTCTATAATCTCTGGTATTTACGAAGAAGATATCTGGGTTTATTTTTCAAAATATGCTCAATGTCCAGGTTATGGGGGACCCCAGGTTATTAACTTGCTCCTATTGAAGGTCTTTACACTTCAGGTGTCTCTGAAACGAAGGCAGAAGCATATCTGTGGTGGGACCATCATCTCTCCACAGTGGGTGATCACAGCTGCTCACTGCGTTGCAAACAGGTAGGGGAAGGCCTAGCCCATGAGTAAAGGTCAGACTGCCCTTCTTCTCCCTTGGAATCAGCAGTAATAACTCTTTAAAACGGGGACTGTGTGATGTATGCTTTAGTGGGAGAACATCTTAACTGCATAACACAAATAGGGCTCAGTGATATCAGCAGAGGGTACTCAACTTGGTAGAAAACGTGCATCCCTTGCAGGAGTAGAATAGTTTAAAGTAAATTGAAGTTAATAAAGAATAATATCCAAGTGAGAAAAAAAAATATCAGAAACATGTATTTGTGAGAAAGTTCTCTCCTAGTTTTCTTAAATTTCAGTGAAAAATAATCATGCAGTTCATTATACATCTTAAGAAATGGATACAAGAAAACAAAAGGAGGCCAGTAAAACAAAAAGAGGCTTCCATATCTTCTTTTGTATTGATCCTGCCTCTATGAGCCTCAATCTGACAACTTCCATCCTTTATCCACTTTCCTGTGTGCTCTAAATGTTCTATTGTTGCCAGTGCTCTTGGTACTCTCTAGGCTACAGTATTTCAAATCTGTAAACATCTTTTGGATATTTACTTGGTGCTAGACACTAGTGGATACCAAAGATACAAAGATGAGTAAGACACAATTCCTGCCCTCAGAGAGTTGAGAGTCTAAAGAACAGTCAACTGATAATTTCATTGCAATGTGGCAGGTGGTTAGGCTAGAGTTGCTATGTATTAGGTTACGTACCTAATATAGCCAGGAGCCAGGGAAGAGCCAGGAAGGTACACCAAAAGAAAATGATTCCAATTTTAATTTTTTATAAAATCATCACTGCTGGGAATGAAGGGTCCCAAAAGATGGCAAGACCAAAGCTCTTAATCCATCTCAATTCATCACACCAAGTTCCTTTCAGATAACTTTGCTTCAGAAAGACAGCAATGGAATGGTCTTTCCCATGCCATACCAAGTCTTTAAACAACAAACATAAAGGAGGTCAGGAGAAGATCCCCACTTCCCATTCCTGTAATCAGTCCCAACGCCCTCAGAGTGCATGCTCTCTGGGACACCGGAATTATGGTGCTATTATGTCTTTCACAATATATATTATTCACTAGATCTCTGATATCAAAGCAGCAAATGTAGTCAGAATCACAAATGATTCTCAAAGAATCTCACTGATAGTGAAGTCAGGCCAATCACCAAGGATAGCTGAATAAAGTCCACTATAGCTTTAGAACCCTGAATTACAATGTATATACATCTTTACACATTTTACAAACATTGCAATGTATTCAATTTATCATGTCATTGACTCCATTAGGCCACACTTTAGTACCAAATTGAGAACCTCCCCAATTTTACTATTTTTTCTCTGTTCAGCTGCATGCCCCGCTCCCTCTCTCCCTCTCTCCCTCTCCTCCTCTCCTCTCCTGTCCTCTCTTCCTCTCTCTCTCTCTCTCTCTCTCTCTCTCTCTCTCTCACACACACACACACACACACACACACACCCCATTATCCACCCACGTCATTTTAAGAGTCCAGTTCGGCAACCATTACAACTTTACTCAGGCTCATAGAAACTAATTCATTTTATTGCTCTCTTAATAGAAATATTGCATCAACTTTGAATGTTACTGCTGGGAAACATGATTTGAGTCGCATGGAGCCAGGAGAGCAAACCCTCACCATTGAAAGCATCATCATACACCCACATTTCTCCAGAAAGAAACCAATGGACTATGATATTGCTCTTTTGAAGATGGCTGGCACCTTCCATTTTGGTAAACATTGCAGGCTCACTCTGAATGATCCCATGTTCTCTATAATTTCTGTTCCATAGCATATTCCCTACAGTACATGTTATGCCCAACACTTCCGGGTTGATCTGAGACAGGGATTTGGGGTGGAGGGTCCCCTACCTGAAACCCTTTTTGCTTGTAGCTTCAGATACAGGAATATGGAAAGTTAGGGAGGTCTTTCTTTGTCTTAACAAGTGACCCCTGGAAATGCCAGGCAGTGATATCACAATTCTAGGTCTTGGGGAAACTGCCTGGATGCCAACAGGTTGAGTGGCTTCTGGTGGCCTCTCCTCCATGCCCTACCTGCTTTTCTTTCTTTTTCCCAGGCCAGGATGTGGGGCCCATGTGTCTTCCAGAGCCAGGGGAACGATTTAAGGCTGGACTGATTTGTAAAACTGCAGGCTGGGGCCGCCTGACTGAAGGTAAGAACTTCTGTGCCTCTACCCTTAATCAGCTGTTAGAACTTCCTGGTGGGAAATCAGA
>NW_011889303.1:624377-625921 GCF_000151845.1 Pteropus vampyrus | reverse complement strand
CCATTTTGACTCGGAAGGAGTGTGTGGCAGCTCTGTTAACCCTAAAGAAACCCGTCAGTGGACAGACCTTTCTATGCACAGGCTTCCCAGATGGAGGGAGAGATGCATGTCAGGTAGGAGGGAGCGGCTGGGCTGACAGGTCCCAGGCAAGGCTCCCCTCAGTTTGTCATCATCATGTGAGGGGCTGAAAGAAGACTGTAGGTAAGACTGGACACAGGAAAGAAGGGTCAAGTGACAGGGGAGGTCGAGTCAAAAAAAGGAACAGTTTAGACAACCTGTTTATATCAGGAAGTGTGAATTTAGAGGTCTTCCTCTTCTTCCAAAAGACCAAATAACAGATAATGCCAATAATGAGCTCAGGGTCCTCCATCTCTAGAGAACAACCAGCTCTTTCCTAATTAGAGCCTTCCAGTTTATGTAAAACAGGAACTTTACTTTTCCTCCATCCCTCCTGCTGACCAAGAACTGAGATCAATTTTACTACAGGGCAAGACTTCCCTGAGCCTGCAGGATGAGACAGAAGGAAGAAAGCCTGGTGTTTCATGAAAGCCTAGGATGGGGAAGGAGGAGGTGGAACTGATAGGCACCAATGATATTGGAGGATCTAATGCTTGCCTGTTCCCCTAGGTCCCAGAGCCTAAATTGTTCGAAGAAATGTCTTTGATCCTCATCTAGCATCTTTATGGGGGAAAAAAGTGGCATTTTGGGGCACAGACACTGACCATGATGGTAACAGAGCTTTTTCCACCAACAGGGAGATTCAGGAGGTTCCCTCATGTGCCAGAATAAGAAAGGGGCTTGGACTCTTGCTGGTGTGACTTCCTGGGGTTTGGGCTGTGGTCGAGGATGGAGAAACAATGTGCAGAAAGATGATCAAGGATCTCCTGGGATCTTCACAGATCTTAGTAAAGTGCTTCCCTGGATCCACAAACACATCCAAACTGGTAATAAAGCTAGCACACATGATCAAGAAGCTAGAGTCCGAGAGACCACCAGCAGAGTTTAGGCAAATCAGGACCACTGAGTATCCCAAGAGTATCCCGAGAGCTCAGAGCAATGGACAGCTGAGTAGACAGGCTCTACTTCTATTCTTAGAGTAGCACATAAGGACTGTGATATTTACTAAGTCTAAAACAAGTAAAATATGGTGTGTGGTACAGCAGACAAATATTTAATGAAACATGAATGTATCTATTCATCTTAGACTTTGTCAAATTCCTTAAACTATCTCAGCTGGTGATATGTTTTTCACCACTTTCTTCTCAACTGTGCTAGCAAGATTCAGCAAGCTATGGTATATATCACTGGTTATCAACCAGCGGAAATTTTGCCTTCTAGGAGAAAATGTCTAGAGATATTTTTGGTTGTCACAACTTGGGGATGGGAGTGACACTAATATCTAGTGAGTAAGGGCCATTAATGATGCTAAGCCTCCTACAATGCACAAGACAGCCCCCATGACAAAGAATGATGCAGCCCAAAGTGTTAGTAATGCCTAAGAAGGCCTGGCATAGACCCAGGTGCCATAAGTCTGAAAAGGCCTG
>NW_011889303.1:621104-623447 GCF_000151845.1 Pteropus vampyrus | reverse complement strand
GGACTCACCCCAGTGTTACACTGCAAGTCTGCAATGAATTCCCTGTGACTCTGGGAAGCTCTGTCCTACCTCTGGACTTCAGTTTCCTCATCTATAAAGAAAATAGTTTGAACCAGATGGTCTCTAAGGCATCTTAAGCTCAAATTTTCAGTGGTTCTGTGAGTCTGTGGAACGGCCTACAAAAAACAATATGAAAAAAAGAGTATCCCAAGAGCTCAGAGAATGGACATCTGCTTCCAGCAGGGGGGAAAAACATACAGGGGAGAGGCTTTGGAGCACAGATCTTGTAAGCTGAAACTTAAAAGTCAAAGAATGAGCAGGATTTCATCAGGTAGAAATGGTATACAGGTAAAGAAAAATATTCCAGCTCAAGGAATCATCTTCACCAAAGGACAGATATCAAAGGATGGAGATAGGAGGTTGTAACAGAAACCAGAAAGTCAGTCAAAGCGGCTGAAGAGTGGGATATGTGATGGGGTTTTATGACGGAGATTAGAAAAATAACTGGAGACTAAATTATGGAAATTTTTAACGTCAAAGAAGTTAAGACTTCATTGAGTAATACGAAGTTGGTTAATTATACAGATTAGAGCCATACTTTAGTGGTATAAGAGCAGCACATAGGGGATAGATTGAAGGAGAAAACAGTTCAAGATGGACTTGAGATTATGCGTTAGTTCAAGTCAAAAAATGAAGGCTTGACTTGGGGCAATGGCCAGGGGATGAAAAGGAGGGAACAGAAACAAGAAAAATTAGGACTTAGTAGTCACTTAGACAAAGGGTGGGGAGGGAGAGAGAGGAAGCAAGGATGGTACCTAAGTTTTGAGCATGAAAGACTAAAGAAAGGGCAGAAACAGAAGCACTTCTGCACACCCAAAACAATTTCATTCGTAGCATGTTAAGTTTAAGGGGAGATATCCAGGAGACTGGTCAGAGGGCTCTGTAGAGAGATGAAAACTAAGGATGGAACCTGGGAACTACCTGTATTTATAGAATGGAATTATAGGGTCAGAGAAAGAAAAGTGAAAAAGAAGAAATCATAGAATTTCGAGGTTAAGCAAGATCTAAAAGGAATAAAAAAGAATAAGGCACCAAAAAAGAACAGAGCCAAGGAAAAGATTTTGTGAAAAAAGGAAGGATGCATAATGAAGAAAAAGAAGGTTCCAGTGTCTGTACAGGTTCTGGAAATCTAGGGCTGTTGTGACTAGCAATCACTGTTAGTCTGATTCTTTTCTTTTCCTCCCAGCCTCATGCAGCGAGCAAGATCCTGTGATCAGTGAGCCTGAGGGGGAGCTGCACTTCCCAGAAAGCCCCTACCTATATTATGACAGCAAGCAGTGAGCAGCCCCCTCTACCACCCTTCCCGACTCCCACCTCCGGTCTGGCTGTGCCCATTAACTGGACTGTGACAGCCACTTTCTATCTAGAAATAATACCCTCTCAATGTATCTGCCTGCAGACTGTGTGTCTGGACCCTGTTGGTATCAGAGGAAATGCATGTGTTACTCATTTTCTCCCAATTGGATGCAGAGTCTTGTCATCACAATTACCTGTCAATATATTCTTTAGAAGACAGACTTATTGGTGAGTGGATTTGCACGTTGTCAAATGGACACTAGTGCTAGGAGGGCTTAATGGGGCCTGGTTACAATATGTCTGGCACTGAGGCATCTGTAAACACATTTCCTGTCTCCAATTTTTGGTACTCAGAAATGACAGTGGACAAAAACTGAATCTGAGCCTGTGTGATGTCTGTAAGGCCAAATGCATTTCATTTGCTCTACCGGCTTCCAATGGAACCAGGCTTTTTACACTTACTTGCCAAACTGGAGCCCATCGAGAATAAAATGCATACATAATACATCACCTGTCAGGGCCTCCCAGACAGCTTGCTGCTTTTCTAGGCATGAAAATGACCTTTACCTGACTCATCAAGCTAAGTATACCAATGGATACTCATGAGTAGGAGACAAAGGTTACCTATATAAGAAACAGATATGGAAAAAAGAGTTTCTGTGGTTCTTAACTGGAGGTGATTTTGCCCCCCAGGAGATAAATGGCAATGTCTTAGAAGCTTTTTTGGTTGTCACGGCTGGAGGGAGTGCTACTGGTACCTAGTGGGTAAAGGCCAGGGATACTAAAAAACATCCTACGATGCGCAGGACATCCTGAACACAAAGAACATTCCAGTTCAAAATGACAGTACTGCTAAGATTGAGAAACCTGTTTTACACAATCCTACATTATCACAAGTTCTGTTCTCCTTAAGTCCTTTAATGGGTGCTGTTTTCTACATTCTGAACAAAGAATCTTCTTATGTTGCAGGGAAATTCTGTGGAGAAA
>NW_011889303.1:616432-620384 GCF_000151845.1 Pteropus vampyrus | reverse complement strand
CCAGGTACTAGGTACTAGGGATACATCAGTGAATAAATAAACAGACCAGCCTATTTTGCCCCATAACTACCCATACTTACCACCAGATGGCAATATTTACTTCTTCTTGAAGTGCTGCCTTAATTTTTGTACCTGGTAACTTTCATCAGTCTCTATCTAATCCCTTCTAGAAACAAGCATTTCTTCCTAATTAATTAAACTGCTAACAAAACATTTTGTAAGCAGTGGCTAACAAAAGTCAATGACGACGAGGCCCAAATCATGGAGCCTCTCACGCAGAGGGGACAGAGCAAGCACAGAGGAACCAACGCAGAACAGGTTCAGGGACACTCTAGTGTGAAAGTCATAACGTGTACTGGGAGGGGTGGTGGGAGGCAGGCGAAGCTGAGATCAAAACACAGAGAGCTTTGACTATCACCATATAGAGTTTATTCAGCATTCTATTCGCAGTGTTTGTGCCATTTGTTTGCTTGTTCATTAAATGCTACTGAGCCACCTGCAGAGAGATGCTTCCAGATAGTTTAGAAGTCTTTCGGAAGTCTTTCTCTTAAAATAATAATTGAAAGCAAGATAATATATGAAGGAGAGAAAGCAGAGTAGAAAATAAAGGAAGAAGAGAAAGAGAGACAAGATCTCAAAGTTCTCATATGTTCAAGAGACAAAAAGAGATCGGAGACACAGGAGGAGAATCAAATTGGTGGTTTTATGACAGTCCAGGAGATGGAGCTTTTAATTTAAAAAATAAACAAAAAGGTGCGGCCCATACTTTGGATTTACTACACAATGTGAGAGTTTAAAGAGGAGGAAGACTGAGCATTCTTTGTCCAGTGCTCGCCTCATCCCCCAATAAAAAGGTAGAATAATTGGACTAGACAACTAAACAATAGAAAGAAAGTAGGGATGGTGGTATCTGAAATAAAAGTTAAGTCAGATGTTAGAAGCAGAAACAAGATCACACAGGTTTTATGAACGAGTAGGAGAAAAAGATGCAGAGGAAGTAAGCACAGATCTTTTTCTAAAAGTTTCTGAAATTCAGAGTTGAGGCAGAAATTTCAAGAGGACACAGGATTAAGGGAAGATTTGTTATTAGTGATGGAGGATAAAAGTTTAAGAATGAGCATTTTCTGGTAGGAGGATAAAGACAAATTTAGTTGAAAGTCTGAACATGCCAAAGCTAGAAGAAATAAAAAAAAATCTGTTCAGTAACGCATCAGTGAAATGATGTTCTCACACCCTGTCAGTGACAGCATCATCTTACGGGCCTCACTCAAGATAGTAATTTGGAAATTATTATTACAAGTCATAACTATGTGCATACCATTGATTCTGAGAAAAAAGGGTCTATTTCCAGAAAGTATCCTAGTAAGAGTTTAAGAAGTATTTGACTGAACCTTGTTTCTGACATGGCTCTTTCCCCATGCCTTTATTCACCATTAACAATCATTTGCCTCTATTTCTGTGCTATCCACTGTGCCTTTGGCCGAGTGCTCAGGCTCCACTGAATCCCCATCATATATACATTTAAAATCTGAACGCCTATTTCATCAGCCCTATCACCCATGGCTCTTCTCTTCAGACTCAATTGGTCAGTGCTATTACACTGCTCAAATATTGTTCTTTGTTGTTTCTTTGCTCCTCCTAAGAGGGAACTAGGGAGCCCAAATATTTGCATATTTTCCCACCATTACAACCTTGTATTTGGTAGAAGTTTCTAAGCGGGTTTGGGAGCCTGTGATACAGCATCTTTTCCTAAGTAATTTAACCCATTCACAAACACCTCACTAACTTTCTCATCTAAGGTCCCACCCCAGAACAGGCTGAGCAATCCAAATTTCTCTGCTTAATCAAAATCAGGCAATTCGTTCCTATTATTCACCTGAGATGTAATGTTGAGTCTTCTCAGCTTTCCTTTCAGAATATGGAAATAGAAGAAAGTGGAGACTGCACTTGTGACTATGTGACAGTACACAGGGATGTAGAAAGGAAGAAGGAAATAGGTTTGTGTTCCCCTGGAGACCAGCTTCCCTGGTTTGCATTTAGACCTAGTCCTTTTTGGGAATAAAAAAAGATCTGGCTCAATGGTCCTTCACTCACCTGCACCACCTCATCCCTCTTTATGCTCTCACCACCACTCCTCCTTCTCCTACGTCAGGGGCAGGAAGAGTGTGAAGGAAAACTAAAGGACCATTTGAACAGAAAATATGGAAGGCCCACACGACCTAGGGGTCAGAAGGGGAAAGTGCTGTTGAAATAAGTCCTGTGGCTAAACTCTATTCCCTAGTGGCATTCCCAGTAGGAGTGTTTGGGAGACAATCGAAATATTGATGGGGTTAAATACGTATTTTTAAAAAAGCAAACTGCCATTCTATTTTGAAAATAAATTGTAACATCCACCATAAAAGTTTATTTCCTAACAGTTACCTAAAGGACAATTTTTTTTTTCTTTTATCCAATGGTATGTTATTTGCTGGACCCCTGACCACGTGTTGCCTGGGCTGGGCCTGAACCAGCTCGGTTGTGTGGCTTTGTTGCTCCTGAGCCTGTGCTGAGCTTCTCTGGCATAATGCTCATCAGCTTTCAGTCAGATGAAAATGTGACCTTCAAAGGCTTTCAGGCCACAGTCTCCTTCATTCCTGAAACAGGTAAGAAGGAAGCACCAACTCCTTGGGTCTCAATTCCCATTCTCATAATGCGATAATCAAGTACAGCCTTTAGAACTCAATATGGATCCGGTCAATTCTTACTAATTGTAGCAGTTCTATTTGTTAAAAGTTGCCACAAACACTGAATTAGTGAATACTGAACCACTGTTCCTGGGGGAGATACAGGGTTGGGTTTCTTTGAGCCTCTGTTTTTATGTGTATTTCTATGGAAAGTCACCTGGTTTAATATATGTTGTTGCTACATTAACACTGATCTCACAGCTAATACCACTATGACTTGTATCTGAACAGAGCTGATCTATCACACACATTTTCTCCATAGAGACATCACAGCTTCCTTGCACTTAGGAACACTAGATGGCACTTCACCACTATATGTAGGGTCATTTTAAACAGCAAAGTCACCAACAAACAATGCCAAAATACAAACCAAAAAAAAAAAAAAAAAAAAAGTGTGGCACTGAACTGACTATGGAAAGGGCACCTGTTTATAGCATGAGAGTCAAAACAAGAAGGTAGAGTGTCACCTCGTTAGATCTCAGCTAGGAACGCGTGTATCAGGTAACTTAAATTTTTCACGAATGTCCGTGAGTGACCATGAAAGTATCATGAGTACTGGTTTTAAGTGACAAATAAAAATTTGCAAGTAGATAAATCTGCAAATACAGAATCCACAAAGAATGAAGATCAATTATATGTCTGAATTTTGGCCTATGCTCACTAGATGTGTGATCTATGAGTCATCTAAGACCCTTTTTCTTCCATCTTACAACTGGTGAATAATAATACATGCCCAGTAAGAATGAAGCGATGATAAAATCAGATAAGGGACACCTGGCAACAAGCAAGGATGTGACATATAACAGGGGCACTGAAATGTGAAATATCTTCACCAACCCCCAGTCTCTGCACACCTGAACTACACAGCAACTTTCCAAGCCCTCACACCCACGAGCACTTTGTCGAAACCCCACAAAGCCAATTATCAATTTCTCGAGTTGTTCATTAGCATTAGGCAGTAAGCAGCTACTTATGGCAAAGCCAGGTTAAAGTTAAAATACTCTACTTTTCAGTTAAAATACCCATAGAGTTCAGCTGACTGAGAAGCGCCAGAATTCTAACAATAATTTTCTGATAAGTCCCAAGCACTGGCCTTATTTGTGTAATCTGAGTGATTGTATTATGCTTATACCCAGATTTAAACATCTCCAGGTCAGAAGATGAGTCAGTGTTTCTGGATACATGGAATGTCCTACCTGAAGAACCCAATGCTTCTGGTAAGCTATGCT
>NW_011889303.1:610391-614952 GCF_000151845.1 Pteropus vampyrus | reverse complement strand
CAGAATGTGACCTTATTTGGAGTTTGAGTCTTTAGAGACATAATCAAGTTAAAATGAGGTCATTGGTGTGGGCCCTAATTCAATATGACTGATGTTCTCATAAAAGGGGAAATGTGGATGCAGAGAGAGACACGCACAAAGGGAGAACATCATATGAACATGAAGGCAGAGACTGGGGTAATGCATCATCTACAAGACAAGGAACGCCAAAGTTTGCCAGCAAACCACCAGAAGCTGGGGGAGAGGCATGAAACAAATTCTCCCTCACAGCCCTGAAGAAATCAACCCTGCCGACACCTTGATCTTGGACTTCTAGCCTCAGGAACAGTGACAAAATAAATTTCTGTTCTTCTAAAACACTCATTCTGTGATATTTTGTTACAGCAGGTCTAGTAAGCTAGTACACAAGAAATTGGCTTACACTACTGTGTGGGCTAACTAAGCAAGTAAATCTGTCAGAAAGTCAGAAAGGGAAGATCACAGGACACTGGAATTCCATAGGAATGGGCTAAAGCTACTCTCCACAAGTGGACTTTCTTCTCTCTTTTGGGGAAGCCTCAGCTCTGCTTTTAAGGCCTTTCCAATTAATTAAGTCAGGCCCACCCAGTTTATCCAGGATGTTCTTCCTTACCTAAAGTCAACTGAGCAGGGACTTCCATTACATCTGCAAAATCCTTCACAGTAACATCTCGACTAATGATTGATTAAATAACTGGGAGCTGTAGCCTAGCCAAATTGATACATTAAAAAAAATCCATCACAGAGTTCTATGGGCTATGGTCATTGTTCCTTTTGCTCAAAGCAACACTGAAATATCTCCAATCACAAGAATCAGAATTCCCATCTCAAGTGATTCATTTGGTGAGAATGGCTAAATAGTGTGCCAAATTGTGGGAAAAGGTGAGTATACCACTATATTTTAACGCCAATGAACACTGAGACGTGCTAGGCTTTCTCTGTTCCCTATTTCTGCTGATATACATGTGTGACGTCTTGATCCATGTGGAAAATGTGGTAAGGGAGCATGAAGACGATGGAGGTAGGAAAACTTTTACAGTTTGCCATTTTGATAGTTTGTCAAGCACCTTATTTTTATTTTAGTTTTACAAATTATCTGGCACATAGAACACAGAATAATAGAGAGTGTGAACAGTGAATATTCCTTTCAACGAGATGTGATGGAAGCATTCTGCTTCTTTTTGTTCTGGCTTCTTGGACCTCAAGATGTATAGATGCATCACCGTAAGAACCTAGTAGTACCCCCTGACCCAGCCCTTTTCTATTCTTCTAGAATAGCTCCAGGGCCCCCTAGTCTGTCTCCTGGAAGATTCTGGCACTACACCACCTTTGGAATAACCAGCTGGGGACTAGGCTCTGGACTGATTCACTACCCAGGTATATCCATGAACATCAGCACCTTCATTGACTGGGTCATCTGCATTTCCATGACAACAAGACTTTAAAAGAATATGTTTTCTGAGTTGATGGAACTCTTTTTCATAAAGGCAGGACTATTCCATCTCCCCGCAGGACTCAAAGGAAGCCTGAAGACTTCGTTCCTGAGAGATACTGCAAAGAACTCATCTTTCATGGTAGTAAGGATGCACAGTACGTTGCAGACTGGGATCATGCTCAGTGTGGACAAATTTATTTGTGGGACAAGAGTGCTTCTTTTTCTCTATTTTAATAATTTAGAAAATTTATATTAGAATCTGCTTGTTCATCATGAGGAAATAGAAGCTAACACATGTTAAGTGGCAACTGCTGTTTACATTCATTTTTTTCATAAATTTTCTGTAGGAATAATACTGGCTAATACCCACTTATAACTTATGTGTTAGGCTCTACTCTAAACATTTAACATAAAAACTCACATAATCATCATACGACTCTATGAGATAAGCATCGTCATTATCATGACTATCATCCCCATTTTAAAATGGAGAAACAAGGCATGGAAATGTTTAGAAATAGTCCCCAGAAAGTTTGTAAACTGGTAGAGCAGGAATTTGAACCCTGGCAATCTTGTACCAGTCTGGCACAGTGCTATGCTGCTACCTCGCAGGTAGGCATATTTGCTATAAGTATCCCCAAAATACAGATGATGAGTCTGAGTATCAGAATGGTTAGACCACCCCTCGCCCCCCGCCGCCTGAGAAATTCTGTTAGCTAGTAGGTCCCACATACAGTTCAGTTCAACAGAATTATTATTTTGAATTAAGACCTGGTCGTTGGGTCAATTTCCTTCTCTAAGGACGCTATAATCCACTTAGACACCTTAGAGATTCCTTCTTCATCCACACTGAGTATAATCAGAAAGCTAGTTCTAGAAAGTAAAGAAGTAATCAGCTAGTAATTACTAAACACCTGTGATATGCCCACTCAAGCTAGATTAAGTACAAGAGAAGGTAGAGATGTGTCCCTATGTCTCACGGGCCTCCAAGTCTCACTGGAGGCATGAGATAAATGTATCCTGCAATAATAAGGGGATAATGCAAGACAGGTATCATGGGCTGGAGCTGTGGGTGGACATCAGTGGGAGCTGTTCCACAGCAAGTGGAAACACTGGATTGATGTTATCTGAGAATGCTGTAAGCAGAGGGAGACAACTTAAGGAAACTTTTCTGAAAATATGTACTTGCTAATATTTAAGAAACTCATGATGTAAGGTAAAAACTTTTCAAAAGTGTAAAGGGTAACCTGAACTACTCCTGGCCTCATTAGCTTATGGGTAGAAACGAAATCACCTTATAACACTCCAAGTTCCAGTTATTCCTGTCATGAAGAACCTCAGCTTTTGCAAAATGCCTTTCAAATGTCCTGTAGCCATCAAAGGTGTCCAACATGTAGTTGAGAACAAGTCTCCTCCCATGCAGCAGGGTGGTTCTCCCATCTCCCATCCTAGGTCTACCAGGAACTGCATTTCCCCGCTCAGCTACCAGGCCTCCTCGGGGCCCCTGCCACCACACTCATCTGTGTGACCCACTCTTCTCTCAGCTCCCCCACCAAGTTACTGGAACTCTGGTGGTGTCAAAACTGTCATGTTCCTGGACGAAATGAATGAGAATGTCTATTTTGTGCTATTCTCCATGAATACTGCTCAGGTCCCATTGTTCAACAGGGACTTTAGTGAAACACTACTTTCAGTTGACTTAAGGACCTCACTCCTGCTTTCCTTGGGATGAGTCTAGCAGAGTCAATAAGGGGAGACAATGAGGGGGTACAGATCCATGTTCACAACAGTTAAAACATAAAAGCAACCAAGTGTCCAGCAATAGATGAATGGATAAGCAAAATGTAGTATATACATACAACAGAATATTATTCATCCTTAAAAAGAAAGGAAATTCTGATATATGCTACAACTTGGCTGAACCTTAGGTCCATTATGCTAAGTGAAATAAGCCAGTCAAAATAAAACAAATACTGTAGGAGTTCACTTATATGAGGTAGTCAAAATCATAAACACAAAAAATAGAATGATGGTTGTTAGGTGCTAGCAAGAAGGAGAAATGGGGAGTTAATGTTTAATAGGTACAGAATTTCAGTTTTACAAGACGAAAAATGTTATGGAGATGAATGGTTGCACAATATCATAAATGTATTTGGTACCACTGAACTGTACACCTAAAATAGTTAAGATGGTAAATTTTACGTTATGTGTATTTTATCACAATAAATAAATTAGGGGAAAAAAAGAATGGGAGACAAACTCAAAAGACAGGCACCACAATGTTCTTAGAATTGCCCCCTTAAGATGACTAAGGTTTCATCATCTCCTCAGACTCCCTGTGTCTGGGTCATTCTTTCCTCAATATAAATTCTTTCTCAGGAAGCTCCTGAACCCTAAGCAAAGAGACTTTGGCCAATTACATTGCACCAGTTCAAACATCACTGAATATGTCTGCAACCCACTCCTATATGAGAAAACTAACTATGTCTTTTAGATTGACCATATGCCATATTTGTTTCAGGGAGAGCAGCTGGCTCCTCAGGAAGAATCCTGGCGGTGCCCTTAAGAGTCTACACCCTTACCTCTGTCAAGATGCTTATGGGGTACTCACAGGAAATGAGCCCCAGACTCAACAAAAGGATATATAAACACAAAGTAAGGTGTATTAATGTGGGACAAGGGCTATCTCTTTCTAGTGAATGGAATATGAGGCCTGGAATACATATATCCACTCTCCCAACTTTGTTGCCAAACATTTTCAATGAGCAACGAATGTCAGGCATCATCCTCAGAGGCGTCTGATCCGTATATGAGAGAGAACTGTTGAAGTATCCCCCATTACCTTTCCAGTCAGCTCATGACTGCTAAGCAGGATAGCAAACACCAGAGTTGAGTCCTGCTCTCTGACTTCTCTTCTTTGAGGTTCCATGCATATCTACTTCATGTTACCACTGCCTATCTTCAGGATAGACCATCGGTCCCCAACCTTTTTAGCACCAGGGACAGGTGCTCCTATAGAACCTGAGTGCCTGATGATCTGAGGTGGAGCTGAGGCAGTGATGCTGGGGAGTGGCTGCAAATACAGATGAAGCTTTGCTTGCTTGCCCA
>NW_011889303.1:602905-609871 GCF_000151845.1 Pteropus vampyrus | reverse complement strand
TACACTGTCAACACACGTAGTAATCCTAATTTTTTAAGACTAATGTATTCATTTTGAACAATACACATTAACAAATGTGGCATAAGGAGTATTTGAACTATTGATATGTGACCATATTAATCTCAAGTGTTCTCAATCTGAAACCCATTCTAACAAGACTGTGATTCCAAATTGATTTGACTAAAATTAAATTGCCTTTAAACAAGATTGTGAACATGACAATTTAGTTGAAGTGATAAGTTCAGACAAAAATGAGTATTTCCAGATGTGGTTCCATAGTATAGCAGTTAGCACGTCTGCTTTACACATAGAAGGTCCTGGGTTCATGCCCCAGTGGAGCCATAGTCCATGGTCTACGGCCATACCACCTTGAGCAAGCCCGATGTCTGATCTCGGAAGCTAAGCAGGGTCAGGCCTGGTTAGTGCTTGGATGGAAGACCACCTAAAAGACCAGGTGCTGTGGCATAAATTTAAAAAAAAAAAATCTTTAAAATATATGAATATTTCCAACCATCACCTTTTCAGGTATTGATAATTTTAATACATGCTAGAGCATTTTATATCTTTTTGCATCTTGAAAAAATTTCAGTTCATTTTTCTTAATTTGTAGAGAATTACTTGCTTTCACGTCGCTCATTTGTGTCCAACACTGAATATAAATATCCAAAAATAAGAGATCTAGAAGAATATACTCCAAGGGGCTAGTAGGAATTTTCTTTGGGCTGGTGGGATTTAGGTGTTTTTTAGTTTCTCCCTAGGCTTATTTCTTCATTTATTCAACAAGTATCTGCATCAGGCATCGAAGCACAAGGGATACTTTGGTGAGCAAAATGGACAACAATCTAATGGGGATGGGGAGACAGATAATAAGCAAAGAAGTAAAATACACATATTATAGCAGTGGGTAAATTACACTGAGGAAAATAAGGCAGAGATGGGGATAGTAAATGCTGCATATGGTGGCATTCGCAATTTTAAAAAAATTGATCAGGGAAGAACTGATAAGGAGATACCCAAAAAAAGACCTGAAGGAGATCAGGGTAAAGGCTGGGCAGATATCTGAGGATTAGGGGATTCCGGGCACAGAGAACAGCAAGTGCAAAAGGCCTGAGGTGGGAGCATGTCTGATATACACGAAAACCATCCAGGGAGTCAGTATGCCTGGAGAGGCATGAGAAGAGCAGAGTTCTGTGGGGAGGGCAGGTTGTATCAGACCTTAAAGGCTAATGCAAGGACACCGGCTTCTATTCCAAGTGAGATGAGAAGACATCGAGTGGAGTAACAGAACCTAAACCCATTTAGCAAGATCACTCTTGTCCTATGTTGAAACTAGACTGTGGGAGAGGGGAAAGGAGGAAGCAGGAAGATCAGTTAGGAGACTATGACAATCATCAAGGCAAGAAATTGAGGTCTATATGGTAGCAGAGGACATGGTGAGAAGTCAAATTATGGATATACATTAAAGTAAGAGCCAACAGGAATTTCAGATAGATTGAATGTGAGGTGTGAAAGAGAGAAGTCAAAAATGACCCCAGTGGTTTTGGCCTCAGGAACTGATGTTACCATTTTTTTTTTTTTAATGAAAAATTTTCAACAGTATACATTAAGAAATAGGAAGGATGTGAACTATTTATAGATGACTATATTAATCTCAGGTGTTCTCATCCTGAGACGTCTTCCTCAGATGACTGAGGTCCCCGAATTCTGGGGGGAAAGCAAGAGTTCATATTTGATCATGTTAAGTTTGAACTGCCTGTGGCCATTCAAACATCCATCAGGAGATGTCAAGTGGAAGATGGATACATGACTGTGGAGTTCAGGAGAAAGATCTAGCCTGGTCATGCAAACTTCAGAACCATCAGTATATTGTTGATATTAAACCTGTTACACAGGAAGAGAGAGTCAGAGGTGCATTTTCTATATTATACTTTCTGAACTCTCTTCTACTGTAGAAGAAGCTAACATTTACTCTTAATCAAACTGCAGGCTGCAAGATTCTGACACCTCAACACAAATGACCCAATCACATCATTTGATCAAATAATGTCAAAAGCATCATTTGCCATCTCTGGGCTTCGGCTTTATCAGCTGAAAAACAGAACACTTCTTTAAATCTGAAATCAGGAATTGGGTTTACGTTTACGTGGCATCATGAACAAAATGTTTTTTTCTACACTGACGATACCACAGGGTGCTGTGGTGTAGGGGAAGAACATTAGGCTGTGGGCTTGCCTCCCAGTTTTGCTATTTCCAAACTGCATGATTGCGAAGAGTGTATAGAATCTTTCTCAAGTTTTTTCTCCAAACTAAAGAGGTTGTAAAAGGTTCATAACAATTTCAGAGGGATATATTCCATTATGAGAAATGTTCTGTAAACTCTACAGTTCTATGAAAATTAAGGTTTTATAATTACTGTCAGAATGGAGGCTTTAGCCCAGTTTGCTCTATCTTTGCTCATTCATGCCTTTTTTAAAAACAGATGTTGTTCATACAAAATTCTTTTTTAAAAACCTCCTGTTTTTGTCCCTGCAAGAGACAGGAAGCAGAGGCTGGGGCAAGTTAGTGAACAACCAAAGTCCTGGTTGTGTTCAAGTAGGAAATGAGATTGCTTTCCTTCATTTCTTTTTTTGGACATTCCTGTTCTCCCCTTCCTGAAGGTTAGCATCTCTCCTATTGCAGGTCTGAGGCTCCCAGACCCAGGCTGGCAGCCACACCCCATTTGTGCAGGTAGAACCTTCCCTTAGAAACTGCATTTGTTGCCCAATTTACTACCTGCTGTCTCTATAGCCCAAGCTGTGAACTCACAATTACTACCTTCTGGAAGCTCTAACCCAGCCCCTAACACAACAGATGCTGTTTGGAAAGAGCTGAAGCAACTGCTATAAATATTGGTGGGGAACTTGACTAGCATCACTAGCATAGCTCTGCAGACACAGCTACTCAGGAAGGATTCCCCAGGGTGTAGGAGGGACGATGGGACTAGGATTCCACAAGCTGTTCTTTTGACACTTCCCAAACACACTGTTTCTGGAAGATTCGGGTCATTCCCAGTGTCTCAAGCCTCTTGCCTTTACACAGTCTTACTCCATTAGGCCCATGTTAAGCCCCACATTGCCAGGAGCATGCAAGGTTTTCCATGCCACATTTTGTTATACAAGTCAAGGCTGAAGACATTCCAGAAAGCAAAGCGTTACCTTTGCTTTAATGCCCATCCTCAGTGCTCAGTAGGGAATTCTGATCAGGTAATATCAACATACTTTAGTTTAAAATCCTTAAAGAAGAAAACCAAGGAAACTCCAATTCAAGAAAATTCTGCATTGGTCATGGTATTGGGTGACTGGAATGCATAAGGTGCTCCATCACTGTTCTCTCATAAAGTTTACCCTAGTCGACCAGATTTGTCTGCTGACATTCTTTGTTCAGGATGACATTTCTGCACAATGCACAAAGGACAGGCCAGAGCCAGGGTGAAGAGGAAGGGATGAAGTGGGTGGGTCATTTACATGGCCAAGTAGCAGGCAGCTGCTGAGGGAGGTTGTTCACATGAGAAAAGAGACCTATAATGAGAGCGACAAGAACATCAGAACCAAAGGGGAGGGGCATCTCCTGGCTCCTCTGATCCCAATCACAGGAAATATGTTTTCAGAATAAATTCAAGTATAAATAAAACAAGCCCTAAGACAAAAACAATAGTAATTGCTTCTGTAACAAATTACCACAAATGTATTGCCTTTAAACAATGCAAATTTATTCTCTTACAATTCTGGAAACCAGGAGTATAAAATCAATTTCACTAGGCTAAAGTCAAGGTGTCAGCAGGGCTGCTTCCTTCCAAAGGCTCTGAGGGGAAATCCTTTTCCTTGCCTTTCTCAGCTTCTGGTGGCTGCCTGCATTCCTTGGCTTATAGCCCCTTCCTTCATCTTCAAAGTTCATCATTCCAATTGCTGCTTCTGTCATCACATCATCTTCTCTGTTTCCTCCTATATCCTGGATAGTCTCCCCATCTCAAGCTCTTTAACTTAATCACAGCTACAAAGTCCCTTTTGCCATATAAAGCAGCATTCATAGGTTCCAGGGATGTGGGTATATTTGGGGGGTCATTAAACCACAATTTAGGTTTAACAGCTAGCACCTAATAGGTGGTCTTTTGTTGAGGGAGTAAAATGAAAATAAATCATTTTCAAGGTTAAAAAGCTAAAGAAAAGTCCGCAACAGCTGGAAATTGCTTAGAGAAAATGAGAGAAAATTCCCCAAGGGGTGGGCGTCTCAGCAGTGAGGGAGGCTTGGTACCACCTGGGAGAAGCTGTCCTGTGCAGGCGGAATCTCATATATGCTCAAATGGTGACAACAGATGTCCATTCTTTCTTTTTTTCAGCAAACACTTGCTGAGGGCCCTATCACCAAGCTGGGCGTTTAGAGAGCAAGATGTGATCACACTCTATTTCAGGAGATTAGCCAAAATCCAGGCAGCACACAAGCATGTGAGGGACACATACAGTGTAGGAGTGTTGAGGAAAGAGCACTCACCACCCTCAAAATAACTGGGAGCCTGCCTTTATCCTGCTCTAAGATTAATAAAGGAGGATGTGCCATCTCCCTCTCTTGTAACACAGAGAGACTATGAAGGAAAAATGAGAAAGGAGGTTGGAGGGCAGAAAAAAACGATTCAGTCACAGAAAAAGGTGAAGCAACTCTGGATTCCATAACCAAAAATAAAGACTTTTAATTGAATCAAATGGAGAAAATAAAGTCCACTCATTCATGCAATAAATATTTACTGAGCATCTACTAATTGCCAGGCACTGTTCAAGGCCTGAGATGAAGCAGGAGTTAAAACAGACAAAGCAAGTCCTGGCCTCATGGAGCTTATAGTGGAGAAAGACAGTAAACAAGTAGGTAAGATATCCAGTAATATATCATATGAAGATAAAAGCAAGGAAGTGGCACAGATTACGGGTGGGAAGGAATGTTCCTCTCTTCAGTATTTATGAAGCATCTACCATGTGCCAGACTGAGCTAAATGCTGCAGGGCAGAGATGAATTCATTCTTTCATTTGTTAAATATTTATGGGACATAACCTATGTGACAGCCACTGTGCTAAACCCTGGGAAAACAAGGTCTCTGGAATAACAGAACTTCCAGACAAATGTGAGAATCAGTCATTTAACAATTAAATATTCGGGAGGCATAATTATAAACTGAAGTAAAATCTACGAATAGAGTATAATGTGTACATCTACATATTGGGGGGATGGAGCAGGCATCTCTAAGAAACTGATGTATGAGTTGAGAAGCAAAGACTGTAATATAAGTGGAAGATATAAACACTTCTTATAAACTATTATAATTAGAACAGAATAGTGTAGGAGTGTTGAGGAAAGAGCACTCACTACCCTCTCAAAATAACTGGAGCCTGCCTTTATCCTGCTCTAAGATTAATAAAGGAGGCCAAAACAAGATTCATTCATACATGAAAGCTGATATAAGACAGGGGTGGCACTGCAGGTTAGTGCCCAGGTAAGAGCAATTCAACAAATGTTACCAAGATAGTACATTATCCATAACGTGGAAAAAATTAAATTGGACCCCTGCTTCACATCATACATAGAAATCAGTTCCAGGTGATTGAAAGACTTAAATGTGAAAGGAAAAACTTTAAACTTGTCAGAGAAAATATAAAATCTTTTTATGACCTTGTGTGGGAATAGACAAAGCACAGAAAGCACTAACCATAAAGGCAAAATATTGAAAATTGAAATATTTGACTACATTGCAACTGCAAACTTCTACTCATCAAAATACATGGAGAGAGAGGAGGGAAAGGAGAGAAAAAAGAAAAGTAAAATAAGTTGCAAACCGGGAGAAAACATTTGTAACTCACGCAACTAGCAAAATAGTCCCTATAATATACATGACTCCTAAAAATCAGTAAGGAAGGGCAACTCAATAGAAAAAATGGGCAAAAGTCATGAGCAGGCTATAAACATATGAAAGATATTCAACCTCCTTTGCAATTAGACAATGAAATCAGGTTCACAAGCCATCATTTTACACTTATTAGACCGTCAAGAATTAAGATATCTGACAATAATATCCTGGCACCTGCAGGTGGGCCTGTGGTGGTGTGTGTTTGGGAGATGAGGGGTGAGAGGAGTGAGATGGGAATCTATTTCTTGGCTTCTGTCTCATTCAGGCCAGAAGGCTGTAATGTACCTTTACCAATGGCAATGGGGACCAGCAAGATTCTGAAATATACTGTGAAGAACACGCATAACCATCTATGCCTGCCATTCTCCCTCCCACTGGTCCAGTGTTGGGTATATGTCATCTCTCTCTCCCAATAATAAATGAATGAGTGCTTTCAGTGAATGTCTTCTTTAACTCGATTCCACCCATCTCCCCCGCGACCCGCCCCCCCCATCTCCGCCCCAAACACACACCGCTGCAAACATCTGGCCCTGTACCAGGCTCAGAGTAGAAGCTCATTAAGTATGTTAAATGAATATATTTACGTGCTCTTTGAATTGGTCTAAATTCCCATTTTCTTCACCAGCATTCTTTCCTCCCACTCAAAACACCCTCCCTCCTCCCAGCCTCCCTACAACTTAAACCAGCTGAGGACAAGGAGCTCTCTCCATCAGGGCAGCTCCGTGTGCAGGGAGAGGACTAGAACGGAGATTAACAAGGCATGTTTAACTAGGAACGAGGAAGCCCCTAACTCTCGGCGCCCCCCACCCCAACCCCCGCCTCCAGCAGTGAAAGCCCCTGGATTCGGTGCGGTCCTGGGACAGGGCCGGAGCAGAGCCAGGAACACGCGGGAAAGAACGTTCCGACGCGGACCCCTCAGGGGAGGCGGGGGGCGCGGTCCCCTCGGCGGGTGCCCGCCGCGCGCCGCCGCCGGTCTGGGCGCGTGTTTCCCGTCCCAGCCCCTCTCCCCCGCGTCGGCCCCCACCTGTCAGCGAGGC
>NW_011889303.1:586991-601315 GCF_000151845.1 Pteropus vampyrus | reverse complement strand
TGGCCTTGGGGACAGTCCATTCCCTTTCTCACTGTTCAATTTGGGCTAACACAAAAGTGATCTCTCAATGAGCATCGAAAAGTGAGTCTCGAGTCAGAAGTTCTAAGATATCATCTCAGTCTCCTTGCTACGCAAGTCCCTCAACCTCTCTGAACCATGGACTCTGAAACGGGATTTCCCAGGCCTGCCTGCCTCATGGGTGGTTGTGAGGATAAAGTGATTGATGGATGTCAAAATTCTGAAACTGCAAAGTGCTGTCTGCACATAGGAAGGATGGGAAGAACTGATGTTCCCCTACAGTCAGGAGAAAAGACAGAAAGTGTGGAGAGAAAGGAGAGAATTGGGTCTCTCCCCGCTACCACATGAATTCTCAGCAGAGGCCTCAGACCCACACAAGGAGGGACCCATTGTGAGTACCAGCCCCAGTGGTCCTGGAGTTCGGAGTTATCCTGTTGCTAGTCTGTAACGCCACCAGATGGCTGAGCCTTAGTGAGGTGCTAGGTCCACAGTCTGGGAGTCCAAAGCTTTTAACGAACTGCTAATGCTGCTTGCCTTCCTGGTGGAGATCACATCCCTGGCCTACTGGTCCTTTGTGCATGGGACAAAACTTTGATCTCACCTCTATCAAGTGTTGAAATTACCCATTATGCAGCTAGCCTGGCCCCTCAATCTCCTTGCTGCTTCTTCTGTCTTCATCCATGAAAGCTCAGTGCCTGCCTGTGAGGCCAGTCCTGTTGTCAAGAGGCTAAAAGAGTGAAAAACTTTGAAATAGAATTTCTTCGAATGTGTCATAACCCACTGTCTCATCTGGCATAGGCAGTGCAAAGTTAGTGACACCAGCCTGGGCTGCCCCATTTTCTCTGAGGTTGCTGCCAAGCCAGGCCCAAGTTGGCTGCATGTGAAGGAGCCTTTCTGAGGTATCCAGTTTCAGATTAGCACTCAGGAGGAAACTGCCTTAGGCCTTTATTCCTAGGACTCCATGGTTCCCAGCCAGGCCATAGTCACAGTCATTGAGCCTGTTCTTTCTTAACCCAAAGTGTTTGTGCCTCAGGCCTCCTCAAAGACTTTGGCTTCTGTTCCTGAAGCTCCTGGAAGGACTGGCCCCTCTTTTCCTCCTTCCCTTTCTCCTCTTCTCCTCCTCCTCCCTCTCTCTCTAGGTCGCCATACCCACTCCATCTTTCATGCGTATACAGTTTCTACTCCCTCAGATACTCTGGCACAGAGCTTCCTCTTGCCTCTGTCTCTTAGCATCTCAATTGCAGCTCCTCCCCTCACCACTAATTGCCTTGTCACTGAAGTCTCCTATGTTAGATCCAGCAGAAATCTGAGTGGCCCAGATGATCGTTTGATACTGGGATGTCATGATCCATATGTCTCTGGCCACAGCTGATCTATTCAGTTCTACCCTGGAGGGGCAGAATTACATGGTTCAGAAGTTCACTGCTGCCTCTCAGCTGAGCCATTGGCCAGGAAGACACACAATGCTCTATCTAGGACTCCCCAGGGTGTTCAAATCCTGGGGCCCTTCATACCTATGTGCCAGGCAACAGGTTACAGATGAGGGGGCTGTGGTTTATTCACTGACTCCAGTGATACATCCAGTTTAGGAAGAAATGACTTTGTGAAGGCAACATATTTTGCTTTAAAAGAGAAACATTCCTTTCCGTAATTTTTAATACTTAGCCTCCAACTTTAAATAGGTCCTCCTTCTCCACAAAGTACTGTGACACAGTAAGCGCACACCGACAGTAGATTTCATGCACGTGGAGCTCACGACTACACTATGAGGAGTGATAAGGGCAGGATTTAAACATTCTGAATTTGGGCTCCTTTACCTCGTGGCCCACCTCCCATGCACCCTGCCACACTTATACACCCACCTTCCTGAAGCTCAGTCCTTCAGGGAAGTCCTGGGTCCTGATTACACTGGCCATGTTGACTTGACATTTGATGCCTTTTCTGTAGGTAACTACGTCCGTCTCTTGGCCAAGATTGATGGTGTTCTGGTGATCAGAGCTTACACGCCTGTGTCCAGTGATGATGATCAAGGCTATGTGGACTTAATTATAAAGGTAAATGAGGCCCCTCATGAACAGCTACCTCACTTACACAAGCCCATTAAGGGTGGTGGGCTGGAGAAGGGACGTGTGCCTTGGACAGGACTTTCCAGAAGTGTCATTTAACAATGAAGCTTTTGATCTGGTGAAGTCTTCGGGGGTTGCTTAGAGCAACCGTGAGCACAGAAGATTTTCTCTGTGTGGTTTCCAGCAGCAAATTTTTGAATTGTGTGTGGCTATGGCCTCAGATCTGAGGCTGTGAAAACCATACTGCATTATTTTTCAGATCTACTTCAAAAATGTACACCCTGATTATCCAGAAGGAGGGAAGATGACTCAGTACTTGGAGAACATGAAAATTGGGGACACCATCCTTTTTCAAGGGCCAACTGGGCAACTATTCTATCAGGGGGCAGGTACTGGGGGTTCACACTGGACCTCCAACCAGGAGGAAGAAGATTCCTGCAGTGGTTCCATTGTTCTAGAAAACTCCTCAGGTTTGAGTCACATGGACTTGTCCTTAAAGTCATCATACATCCATTCACACATCTACTTATGAGATTGTAAGTTTCATTAAGATAGGGGAGGAATTTGGTGTTTCCTCCTCACCGTATCTCCAGCATAATGCCTGATACATAAAAGCTACCTACCAATGCTGAACTATGGAGTCCACGCTCACTCATTTACTCACATATTCATCATTTACTCACTGCTGTGGGTAAGAGTGCTCTGTGAGGCTTATTCAGTGTAACGTCCGTCCTTCCTCAGAAGAAAACATCCAGTGATTCCCCACCAAGGCCCAGGCTTTATTCCCACTTTGTGCCCCAGTGCACCGGGGCTCGCCAAGGAGGCCACTCCAGCTTCTCCTCTGGCTTAAAATGGCGTAGCCACTTCCTTAGGTGGACTTACCTCCTGGAAGTCCCAAAGGAAGTCAGTCATCTTTTGCAGGCTCTCAGGCAAGAGCTCCAGAAGTCAGAAGTATCTTTTGTGTTTTCAGGGAAATTTTCAATCAAAGCATATAAAACAAGTGAGCCTGAAGAAAAACTGGCCCATCACCTGGGAATGATTGCTGGGGGCACAGGTAAGAGGCTTCTGGAGGCTTCATCCATAGGTGAGCCCTGAGGCCTTTCTGACTTCAGAATCATTTGATCTTAGAAGGGGTGATGTGAAAGATTCCTTCTCTGGCTATTTTAGATGGGAATGCAGGGTCAATGACAGGCCTTGAAACTGACCCTGTGTGCCCTACTTTCCTTCACCGACATGGTAACTTTATAGGTAGCTGGGGAACCTATAAAGTTAGGCTGGGAATATGGAAGAGGCTGAGGGCAGTCTGGGCAGGTCCACACATGGAACCCAAGGGCTCCTAGATTCAGTTCTAGGACTGACTCCCCAACTTTTGAAAATGAATGCCTGGAAGAAGAGAACAAACGTTTGAGGAGACCTACAATTTGCCAGACACCATAGTAGGGACTTTTAAAACTATCACATTTACTCATCATTAATTCTATTTTACAAATGAGAACCTTGAAGAGCTCACACAGGCACCTGACTCACTCTAGTTAAACAACTAATGAGGGAGCTGAGTGTGAAACCAAGTTCCAATTTCAAAGCCAATGCTCCTTCCATTTGCCATATGAAAATGAGAAGGGGCTTTTGCTTTACTGTTGCATTAGAAGGGAAAATCAAAATGAAGGGTAGTTCCCCACTTTGACTTTGGGGAATAGAAGTGAGAAAAATAGAACTGGGGCCAAGGAAACTTTCAGCTGCTACAGACTGGTGACTATGAGCATCCAAGAGGCAGAGAAAGCTAACCTGCTCGTTAATTGTGTTCTAGGGATCACACCCATGCTGCAGCTCATTCGCCACATCACCAAGAACCCCAGTGACAAGACCAGGATGTCCCTCATCTTTGCCAACCAGGTCAGTTCTGCTGAGTCAGCCCTGAGCTTGCTGGGGTAGGATGGATGGAATATTTGCTGAGCAGGGGTTCTGCATTCACTCCTCCCCCAACTGAGCTCATGCTGCTTGGGTGCCTGTAGCTGTGGGAGGGCTCAATGGGCTCAATTAGGGCTGCTGGCAGTGGAGATGCTGAGTCCAGGCCTGTTTTTTCCACTTGTTTTTGTTTTTTAAAACTCTTCTGTCTCCCCAACCAACCCTAAGCACTATGCTTTCCTCCCTTCCTTAATACATAGTTCTGTTTAACTGAATATAAAATCATAGCTGCCCTCAAAGCAAATTTTAGAAAACACAGAAGCATAAATATTTGACTCATTTTTTATCTTTTTTTTTACATGCTATATATTTACAATTACATATATATAGTTTTTTTACTCAACATTTTACCATACAAGCATTTTTTTTATCATTAATTCTTTATAAATATTTTCATCATACTCTATATCAAGTTGTACCATAATTTATTAAATCTTCTAAATTCAGGTTGTTTTCAGTTACAAATGATAGTGATGAATAATTGTGCATAGACTTGATCACTTTTAGACCATTTTAAACAGAATTCCAGAAGTGGAATTATTAGGACAAGAATTGTGACGAGTTTTAAGATCCAGGTCTTCTGTGCATTATCTCTGAGCCTGTGACAAGTTCGTTTGGGCTCTGGCTCCCTTTTCCCCCAGTGAAGCTCTAGCACTTGTTTTTCACTCCTTTAGCTCTCCAGTGCCGTTATATATTACTGCCTTAGCCCCTTACGTTCCCTGCACAAGATCCTGGGTTTGCACTAAGATTGTTCCAGTTGGGTTTGCCATGCCTGGCATTCAGTGTAGATGTAGGAGGTGGGACTAGAACCTCTGAGTGAAGTCACCCACCTATGCTGAGCCATGGCCTTCTAGCTGGAGGGCAGTCACGCAACTACTCCACCCACAAGCGAGGGTTTGTTGTGCAGGAGCAGCAACAGAACCCTCGTTTGCCCAGGAAGTCTGCGGGAAGCACTCAAACTGGTGGTAGTTTGAGCAGGAATGGGCTAACCCATGTGCTCAGTCTGGGGAATAAGCAGAAAGTCCCTGGAGGGGCTTTGCTCATGCTGCTTTTCTAGACAGAGGAGGATATTTTGGTGAGAAAGGAGCTTGAAGAAGTTGCCAGCACTCACCCAGACCAGTTCAACCTGTGGTATACTCTGGACAGGCCTCCTGTTGGTATGATCCCCGTTGTCCCCACCGTGAGTCAACTCTAACCCTTGACCACCTCAGGGACTAGTCCCTGGGTTGGTTTGTTCTTTGGGACTGGGCTTGGGGGCTGAGGCCTTGGGATCTATCTCCATGTGGGAAATGCAGGAATTTGAAGGAGAGAGGATTTGTGATGACTTGCTTGTAAAGGTAGTCAAGGGCACGTGTCCGATATCTCAACAGCACCCCATGCATTGCACTGAACATCAAGAGGGATACTAAGGCACTGGGCCACCCTGTACACCTGCCCCGCACTGCATTCCACATAACCCAGATCCATCACATTTCATCTTATACGGCCATTGACCCCTTGACCCCTCACCCCTCATCCCATCTGGACAGCAGTCCTCACATACTGAGGCCCACACAGCACCCAGCCACCACTGTACACACCGCACTCCACAAAGCCACTACACCCTTCAAGCCAACGCCTCTCCCACACTGCACTGAGCTGTGCCTGGCTTGTCATACAGCTTACCGCCCAGCAGAGGGCACTGCCTGATCAAGCTGGTCCACAAACCCCACAATGCTGCCCTACACAGCTCTAGCTAGCTGCCTTGATTCGCACCACACGTTGGCACATCCCACCTCACTGTTATGTTCTCCATCCTTGGCAGTGCTTATAGCCAGCAGACACCAGCCAGGAACCTCAGAGCCTGGCATCGGGGGTAAATATTAAAGAAAGCTGCCTGGGTCCCCCATATCCTCTACTTTTCAGCTTTCTGCAGAGAACAGCAGTACAGACTTCTGAGTCTCTGGCTAGCAGTTTTGCCTCCCTCTCCCTGGCTTTAGGGAGGGACAGCAAAAGGACTGGTGTCTATCTGGCACCTCCATAGTTTTTTTCTGCTTAATCTCAGACTGGAAGTACAGCTCAGGCTATATTACTGCCGACATGATCAAGGAGCACCTGCCTTCTCCTGTGCAGTCCACGTTCATCCTGGTGTGTGGCCCACAACCCCTGATCCGGACAGCCGCTCACCCTAACCTAGAGAAACTGGGTTATACCAAGGACATGATTTTCACCTACTAACACCTCCCTTGTTCTTAGTAAATTTGCCTGGTCCCTTACATCATGTTAAACTAGGATGTGTTCACCATGTTAAACTAGGATGTGTTCAAAAATGTACCTTTGGGCATGCTGATGCTCCTCTTTTGATGTGGGCCTAAGAAGAGTTCAAGGGGTTGGAGATAAAGTGGCTTCTAAAGTCTCCTTCCTTGGGGAGGCTTGAAAGAACTCCATGTCCATATCTTTTCCCATAGTTTAGTGAAATAAACTCCAGTACAAAGCAGATAGCCATGAGGCGTGGCTTTGTGGGGGACTTGCTAGGCACTTAGAAGGCCTTGGTTTGCCCTACATGTAAACTGGCTTGTGTGTGTCCACAGGAGGTCAGAGCTGGCAAAAGTGCTGGGGTAGAATTCCAGAAGAATCTAAGTGGGGTCATGTCAACTCCCAACAATCTCTTTCGAAATGCCCCCCAGAGCATTGTTTTTAAGGTCAAACGTACCAGAGGGCTCAGACACCCTCCATGAGTACTCTTTCTTCTCTTGTGGGAGACCCTTGAAGTAGGAATGGTGTTAAACACACGTCAGGGCAGTAGTGAATCTACAAGGTAGGTGGGCTCCAGGAATCCTAGACTCCCTGCACTTTGTACAACAAATGGAGGTAAGGAGTGCCCTTTTGTTTGCATCCTCTAGATGTCAGGCCCTATTCCGGTGCAGTAGGGTAGTGGTGGTTACAGACAGAAGCTTCTGAACTTGCAAACAGAATTAGGCTCCAGAAGCTTTTCCTTAAATCCTTCATGGTGTTAAACCCAAAAGCTACTAGTGACCATTCTTGTCCATGGCCAGGATGACAGGCTGCTGCTCTATGTTATCTGTGGGTGGCTGAACTGCTTCTGCACTTGAATTGGTATAATTCTCATAAAAAGCCAGAGATTGCGGGGATTTTGTTCTCCAAGGCATAAGATGAGGAAACAGGCTCAGGGACAAAGTTATTGTGCCCAAGTCATTCAGCCAGTAGGTGGCAAAGCTGCCCTTCAAACCCAGGTTTGTTTAATTCCAAGTTGTTCGTTCTCTTTTCACAAAATTGGCATAGTAGCAGCATTGCTAAAACTTGGTGTCACTGGATTTCTTACTATGTATGTGGGTAAGGGAGGGCGGGAGAAGGGTATGAGAGAGAGAGGGGAACACAGCTCTAGAGTACAGCTGTGTAGTGCCCAAAGGGTGGTCTCGCAGAGGGCCAGTGGGGGTGGCGTGTTGGAGGCAGCTAGCCTTCATCCATGCATGTGTTCAGCACATCCTCAGTGAATCCCCTACTCAGTGATAGATACTCTGCTGGGCACTGCACAATGAGTAAGATCCTACCCTCGGATAGTTCTCTTAAACACAAACATAACCATGGTTGTCTCCTGCTTTACACTTAGCATTTTCACTAGTCCCCACCTGGCCACCCCGTGTCTCCGGGATAAATTTCAGGGGCCTGGCTTACAAGGTCTTTTTCTGGCTCCAGATTTTTACTTCTCTGGGCCTGCTACTCTGACCCCATTGTCTGGCTCAGTGGTTCTCAACTAGAGGGAATCTTACCCCTCAGGGAGAATTTGCCAAAGTCTGGAGACATTTTTGTTTGTCACAACTAGAGGAGGGGTACTATTAGCTGCTGCAGCACACAGGACAGCCCCATCACAATGAACTATCAAGCCCTGAATGACAACAGTACAAAGGTCAAGAAACTCTAGTCATCCCAACTTTTGGCACTTCCTAGGATGTGCTGGGATGTTTCAAGTTCATCTGCCTGGAGTGCCTTTCCCCTCTGGCATACTTGGGATCCTAATTCATCTTTCAAAATTCAACTGTCACCTTTTCCTTGGAGCCTTTGTGGTTCCTGCCCCTAGCCTTCCATTAGAAATGACAACTTGCTCTTTGGGGCTGTAGAAACTTCTACTGGAGCATCAGTAACATTGAGCACACTCTTATTTAAAACAGATCTGTACACTAAACCACCAGCACCCTTAGATAAGGACCTTGGCATTCATGCCTGTATCTCTAACCCTCCTTAGCCCAGCATGGATGGCACTTAACCTGCACGTATGAAGGAGTGAGTAGATGGAGAACTTAGCAGCATGGATCTCCTGAGCAATCTGAGGACCGGGATTGGATCTTACTCCTATCTATACAAGAGGCCACCCATAGCTGGTGCTCATGAGTTGGTGTTGAGATTAGGTATGGTAAGGGACAAAGATGACACATTACTTCAAGGTGAGCTAGGAAGTGCTTGGGCTTAAGGAACACAGGGACCTCCAACAAAAACACCAGTGAAGGCTGCCTGAAAGAGGCTTTATCTGTTCGGGGCCTCAATAGGCAGGAGTTGGCCTTGTGACAGGGAGAAGCATACATCCCATAGTGAGGGAAAGGCAGGAGCAGAGGCTTGAGCACAGGTTCACGAAAGCTGAAGATTCAAAAGGGCCTTGGGTGCTAATGATTTTAAACTGTGATAATTCTGGAACTGAGGAGTTCTTAGCAGAAAGGTAACAGGATTAAAACAGTGCTTTAAGAAAGTCACTCGGGATGGGGTAGAGAACATCTGGAGGGAACCAGCTGGAAAGGTGAAGGACCAAGTAGGAGACCACTTGTGGAAATCAGATGAGAGATGAGGCCTGAGCTAGAACCATCATAAGGAAGAAGGAGGGAGCTGATCACTAAGTGGGAAGACTGGTCAGGAGCGGGCTGTATAGCAGGGTACAGGTGCCTCTTCTGAGGTAGGTGATACCTGAGGTTTATAGGCTTCTCTGGAAGATACCAAGTTGTGGCAGCAAAGTTGATTTGAGGTGCCCAAGGGCCTCCCACTAAGGGATGCTGTTTGATCAGACAATTGTATTTGAGACTGTTCAGACTGTTGTGTTGTCAGCTAGGGTCGAGGGCAAGGCCCCTGGCGGGGGGGTGGCGGGGAGTGTGTGTATGTGTGTATGTGTGTGAAGGCGGGGAGGGAGGGAAGGAGGGGGAGAGAGCATGTGCGCATGTGCACGCGAGAGGTGCATCTGTTCAGATGCTGGGAGTCCACGCAGCACCAAAACCTGAAACACCTTTTGCAGACTAGGTTAGACTGAGGGCTTCCAGGCCAGAGTCTCATTGCTTTCCTTCCTGCTCTCATCCAGACCAGATTCCTGAGAGTGAGAACATATGCTTCTGTCTGGAAGTAGCCCAGGAGGGGGTTCCTATCATTTCACCCAGCTCAGTCACTATAGAACAATAGTCCCCAACCTTTGTGGCACCAGGGACCAGTGCTCCCATGAGAATCTAATGCCTGATGATCTGAGGTGGAGCTGAGGCGGTGATGCTAGCGCTGGGGAGCGGCTGCAAACACAGAGGAAGCTTCACTCACTAGCCCGCCGCTTACCTCTTGCTGTGCGGCCTGGTTCCCAACAGGCCGTGGACTGATACAGGTCCACAGCCAGGAGGTTGAGGACTCCTGCTGTTGAACATTCAGAACCTTTTTCAGGTAGAGCTTTTATGAAGTCACAGTCCTTCCCCTTTGGTGTAAGAGCCTCCCAGCTGTCACCAGGAACAGCATGAGCCACTGAGTCTGTGCTGACATTTCATTGCCCTCCCCACAAAAGTGGTTTGCAGTCCACATATAAAAGTACAAAAAGTATAAAAACTGTGGTGAAGAGCACAGCACAGTTAAAAATATAGGGGTACTGGGGCCACCTCCTGAACATCTGTCCACAGCCCTACTTCCCCCACATCAGCACCCACGTCTGAGATACCCTGCCCACCCCAGTCTGGGCTCTGCAGCAGCCGTGTGCCAGCTCCCCACTGAAGCAAAGCCTTGGAGCCCCTACACGTGCCTGTTCGGGCTCCCAGCCATGAAGAAGTCATCTCCAGTCCTCAGAGTTGGGAGGGGCCAGGCGAGAGTCATTCAGCAGCTGGTCCTGGCTCAGCATGGTCTGAAAGGACACAGCCGAAGGTGCAGTTGAACAAGGTTTTGGTCAAAGCCACCACGGGGCAGCTACGTCAGCAGCAGCAGGCACCATCTGACACCAGTGTTCTATAAATTTATGGTGTCCCAGGGACCCCAAGTATTAGGTCAGACTAGACAGCACTATCAAGATAATAAATTGTTCATACCTCAGAAGTAAAGTCACTATTTCAAGGCCACCAGAAACCTACTAGAGGCGATAAGGGCAAAGCTGGGTGGATTCATTTCAGTGTGTAAGCCAAGGAAAAGAATTGAATAAAAATGACCTCCCACTTGGATTCAAAGACACAACCCACCCCCCCAAACCCCCCACCCCTACCTGTCATGCCCTTAGATATAGCCTTCTTAAAGTTTCTTGATAGATCAGCTAAGCAAAGGATAGTAACAGAGGCCTCAAAGGGATAGACACTACAGTCAGTGGGCTCAGTGATGGGGCAGTTTGGGGACCAACGAGCCTTGGATGGTATGGGGCCTCAAAAATGTGAACCTTCCCTGTGGCTGGACTTTTACTACCAGTTCTAGTCTGTCTACAAGCATTACAAGGAAGATACCTTTAGCTCTGCTTTACAGATAACTAGCCAGGGTTGGGAGAGAGAGTGACTTGCCCAAGGCCCCAGAGCAGGGGCTTGAACCAGGCTGGCCTCACTCCAGGGCTGCTCCTCTTCCCGGAGACCACACTGTCCCCCATGGTAAGATTTGTCCTCATTGGGCATGCCAGGATGTGCTCACGTGCTTTAATATCCATTATGTCAGAGGCATGATAGGAAGTACATGTGTCTCATGGGCAGAGAGGGCAGAACAGTGTCCACCAGGCCAGAGGTGAGGCCTAGATGTTGGGCTGACTAACCAGGTGACTTACAGCTGCTGAGAGCATCTGTTTCCTCACCAGCTCCGAGCCTGGGAAAAGGACCTGGAACCTCAAGCATGCTTTCGCTGGTTTTTGCTCAAGGTCCATAACCCTTCCCAATGCCCTGAACATCTCAAGGCCCAGCAGCAGGCCAGTGGAGAAAGCTGCTGGGCTGGCTCAGGCTCTGACCCCAGTGCCCAGCACCACCTTTGCTCTTCCCCAGTAGAAGTGCTGATGACACAGGCTCTGGAGTAGGGACCTCACCAAACTCACGGGCCTCCTAGCCTCTGTCCTACTGTGGAGTGAGGGTCAGGGTCCTACCGTGAGGCGGTGAATGTCTTGGGAGAGGAGCCCTATCTGCGTCACAGTGCCTTCTGAAGGTGCCATCTGTAAAATGGGCAGCAGCCTGGTCAACACACATGGACTCTGCTCATGATTCGCAGAGATGGCATGCAAGTCTCGTTCCTGCTCAGGCATGCTCCCCTGGGGGTGCAGACAAGGTGTAGGCCAGGTCCTAAGGAGTGACATATGGGCGGAGCACATGCTGCCTCTATCCCTGGGGAAAAGCAGAGCTTCTGGTATCCCACACTGCCATGCACATGCACTCCTGGGTCCCTACCCTGGCACCAGCTTAAAGGGAACAGAGGGGCAGGGCACAGAAAAAAAGGCCTGTGAGAAGCAGCTCTTCAGCACATGTTCAGTGCTCCAGCTATTTTCAGGAGCAGAGATGAAGGCCTTCAGGATGCTGAGTACACTGACAATTTCTGGCACCAACAGGACAGAGACATTAATGCCCACTATAGGTATAGGTGGGCATCCTCAGGGAGCTGCTGATGGAGCTTCCTCACTACCAGGATCTCCCTCCCCTCTCCCTCTTTCCCCGCTCCTCAGCTAATGCTGGCCTGCTCCTTCTTCCCTAAACTTATTTGGATATTGTAGATTTGGAAGCATCCTCTGAGGGCATACCCTCATTACGGGTGGAAAAATTGGGGCCCATAAAGGGATAGAGGCCTTGCTTGAGGCAGCACAGAGAATTAGTAGCATAATTCCATGCAGAGTTTAAAAAGAAGTGCATGCAGAGATTCTCTCAATAGGACACAATAAGAAATAAGGGACAGAGCCTGCCCTGACTACAGCTCTGCAGTACCCAGGTATCAGCCTCAAGGAGCTCCTGTCATGTAGTGGGTCCCAGGCACTGATATCAAACACCAGCTGTGCCAGCTGGTGAACCTGTCCATCTCTTGCTGGTCAGACTTCAGGCAAGGCCAGAGGCCATAGCCTGAGGTTACAGGTAGTTTAAGAAGCAGATCTGAGCATCGCCTCCATGTGAGACAGAATCAGAGTGCCCTCAGTGGGATCATTAGCCCCTGCTCTGACTGCCAGACAGTCACAATGTGGCTTTTGCAGATGAGGCCTGGGGAACCCAGCAAAGCCAAAAGCTGCCCTGGGGCAAACTGGAATCTCCTGAACAGAAACGCAGATTGGCAAGGTGTGTCTCTCACTCAGTCCTTGGCCAGACAAAGCCCATCTGTAAGACCCATTATCAGTTAGTCAGCCTCTAAATCAGGAAGAGAGGTCTGTTGCAGCACTGCCAACACAGGCAGACCAACCCCTACAATGGTTACGGGCCCAGCCAGGTCAATAAGAGAGAAGCTGGCAAAACACATGAACAATAGAAAGCTTTTCCAGCAAGGCTAGCTTCTTGTCTCCTCACCACCCAGTTCACTAGGTGGCTCACACCACTGAAACAGAAATGAACTACGGGGTCTGCACAACAGATGGGACCCACAGTCAGGATGTGTGCAAGACACGATGTTCCCCCCGGCTTCATAGAGGGCGGTGGAGCCTGAAGCCACAAGGGCACAGACCTCCTCTGAAGGATATGGGGTGGGGGTGGGGTGGGGGGGTCCTTCTTTGCTCCATTCCCCTGGTCCACAGCATTTGGCAGATCTTGAGTGTACCCCCGGGCAAGGACCTGGCTCAGTGTCGTGAGCTCTCAAGCTGTGCAGTGAGCAGGACTCCATTTCCAGATGTGCTCAGCTCTCTTTCCCCAACGAGATTAAAGATATGCTGTACTGTTTGCTTTCTACATAAATATTGTTTTTATTACCAGAAAGAAGCGACCACCTCTGTAGTAAGGCACAGCACAGTTACACTGTCACTGCGGCAGAAACCTTGCTGCTGTCCCTTGATCTCGGCCAAGACCATGGCCACAGGCTGAAGGCACTTGAGATTGGCCCTCAACTGAAGCACAGTGGAGGGGCCTGAGAGCTGAGCCTCTGGGATTGTCCATGGTCTCCGGACTTGTGGCCAAGCTCATGTGTTTCCACTGGTGCTGACGATGGACATTAAGAATTACTAAGGATTTACAAGTATCTTTAAGTGTCATTCCTCCTGAGTCCACCTTTGGCAATAGTCCCCAAAGCCTGACCCCTTAGCAAAGGTGCAAATCCATGCCCTGGCCACCCTCAGGGTTCGAAGAGAGACTGGCCCAGGGGTACATGATTGCTGGATTGTTTCTGCAGGTCATGCACATGTGCAAGGAGTGAGATGCAGTTATATGGTGACACACATGGTGTTACTGTGAGTTCTTAGGGTGCACAGAGAGGACAGGTGACAAGGACATCAGCTAATCTGTCCCACCTGGTCCAGCCCATCCACTTCAGGGGCATTGAGGGGGCTGAGGCCCCGGTAGCCACTGTAGACCCTGTGACTGTCCCCGACACTGTCAGTGGGCTCCATTGGGCAAATGTAGTCCGTCGATTCGTCGAACTTCTTTTTTCTTATGTTTCCAAAATGTGAAAATCCTAGTTTCCTTGGCTAAAACACAGCAAACGCAAGATTATGAGAAGACTATTAAATTGGTGTGCAGCTATGACTGACAATACATTAAAAAGCAGGCCCCCACAGAAAGAAATAAGACAAACTGCTTCTAGAAAAAACTCTCTTAACAAAATGGAGCTCCTGTAAGCAATTTCTATGCTGGGAAAGACCAACAGATAAATAATCTTGAACAAGGAAAGCTGTTCCTCCTAGACTCCATTCCTGAAACTCACACCCCGCTGTTCCAATAGTGATGTTGTTATTTCCCTGGGGAATGGGGTTCCTGGAGGCCTTACCTCACCATAGCTGTTGGCACCACACGGGGGAGCTCTCCCTTCCTTCCCCTTGCAGCACAGCTCCTCGGCCCTCGCAAAGCCACATCTGACAGCCCTGGGTGGCCCTCCCTCCCTGCTCCAGCTTTGCCCAGCATGTTTCTGCTTGTC
>NW_011889303.1:578125-585557 GCF_000151845.1 Pteropus vampyrus | reverse complement strand
AATAATCAAAATACTTGGAGTCTTCAACTTATACAGGGATTTCAGATGAAATATCAATTATTCTTACTAGGACTTATGTCTAGCCCGTACGAAATCAGTTTCTGAATAACTCAGTTTGCACCAAGGCAGGTGGGCTGTCCAAAGAGCCACTTACAATGAGGCCTCCATGGACGCCACTCCCACGAAGGTTGGGCGCATATTCCGCCAGGTCCACGGATCGCAGCCACTCCATCACCCTGTGGTTGGACCACTGCACAACTTCTGAAGGAGAAAGGTTACTCTGTGAAGTGGAGAAGAGTGAAGAAGTTAGGTCTGATAGGCCCTACTGTGATGCTCCATGGAGCCAGCCCCCGGGAACGAGCCTACCTCAGATGCCTCACCAGAAGACGACCATCATGCCTAACTGACCCAGGCAGCCAGATCAGCTGCCTGAAAGCCTTCCCAGTTTCCAGGAAATAGAGCTCTTATGGAATCTCGCAGGATCTTCTACACTGATATCTGATTCCAGAATCCTGTTACTCCCTAATTCTCTGGTTAATTTTCAGACCAATAGTTCCATTCATTCGGTGATTCAACAGAACTTTGAGGAGGACTAGCAATTATGAGCTGAGTGTTTTATAGACAAAAGAAAAATCTCCCTGTTGTAGCCAAATATTTTAGGAGAGTACACATTTAGATCCTTGTGCCTAAATGCCCTCAAATGGCATCTGAGTCTTCAAAATGCCCAGCACTGTGCCCGACACATAGAAGGCATTCAAAACATATTTGTTGAGTAGGGAGAAAATAGGTGATGGAGGGTGGAGGTTTTCAGTCTCTCAGGAAGCTGAGTTAACCTCACAGCACGAACACAGGAGAACAGGAGACAGGCTGTGACTGACAACCCTTTAGCTTTGGGGCCCACCAAGAACTCTGAAGTTCATGGAATATTATCAGGGACTTCTCTGGTGTTTGCATTGCTGTGTTTACCTACACTATTTCTTCTCTAGCAAAACCTGCTCATGCATCCCCTGTGCACCTGGGACTGGAAGTCGATTAATTTCATATCTACGCATAGGGAGATCTATTCTGAAATGTCTGGTTCCTTATGGGCTCCTCATCTTTTCTCCTCTGCCTCCTTTGACACTCATCTTTCCGTTTAGTCTTTACCCTCCCTCTCCTGTGCACATTTCCTCATCTCCTTTAATCATTATGATGGCTTTGAAAGACTTGCTGCTACTGCCCTCTGGCCCAAAGCATGTGTCTCCCCAAATAAAGAAGGAAACTTGGAGGTCTGATGGCTGCTGTGGGACACAAAGTATAGATCATAGAGTGTTCGGGGCACCACGGAGTAGTAGCAAAAGAAACAATCCCAAGCACTGTAATCTGAAATGTAGCCATTTCGTGATGATATCTTTCTTGTTTTCTCACACCCAATCTTACAGGTGTTCTGGCTCAGGGCTACCTGGATAGGTACTGTCCTGCCCTCACCTCATCAGCCGGCCGCCGGTGCAGGCAGTGGGGGTTGAACTTGTTGACATGCAGCACATGAATGGCACATTTGATGCTGAGATGATGTAGCTGGCTAGTGACTTTTAAGAAGAGTAGGTCATTCTGGAAGAGGAACGTTTCGGTTGATGAACCATAATTTCCAAAGTAACAAAAGATTCCTGACACTTCTTCCCAGACCAAACACAGACAAGTCAACCACATCTCAGCAGTGCGCGCAGACACACCAACAGTTTTCTTAGCACAATGGTTCATACTTTTCTACTCGGAACCTTTTATGTAGCAAAAGACACAATTTTAAGACCTCGGGAATATGAAGGAGGTGGCAGAATGAAGTTTAAAATAGCCGCTATAGGAATACCTGAGCTGAGTGCTCACAGGAACCACCGAAATACTGAAAGGAAAAATCCTCACCACAGTTAGGTATTGCAGCATGCGCCCATCAACTCTGGATTCGTGAAATTGGTCTTTGTACTGGGGTAAGCCAATATCATCCAGCCAACCTACAGACACAGGGAGAAACACATGTGTTAGGATTCGTGAGAATGGGAGAGTGTGTAGGCCAAAAGGCGGGGAGTTCCAGCTGTATTCCCCATAAAGTTTAGAAATCCATCTGCCTTTCACAAGGAGACAGCCATCTTTGAGAGCTTACAGGGAAGCTCTGTCTACTCTGAGGAGCTGTCAGAAACATGATACATATATGCCTGTCCTTACGTGTCACCCAAATGTGGTCTAGCTGTGCAGACTTCTCCTCCTGTTTCGTGTTGATAGCTTTCACTGCTAAAACCAGCTTCTTCCTGTGAAGAGGGTGCTTAATTCCTAGCTCCTGAAATTGAAAGATGAAAACAGATGTGAAATTTGGGTGGGCAGTGTGGCCCTCAGAGGATGCCTTGTCTGAGTAGAGATATTCCACTTGGGTGGAGGGTGGCAGTGGACCCCCGCACAGTGCCAAGGGATGAACTAGTGGCAACAGAGAGGGTCTTGGCCTCCTCTGGACATCCTGCTGTGTGTGTGGAGGGGTGGGGAGTAGAAGAGTCGGGGCCTCACGTCCCCAGGCATTGGGGAGAAGTGGGAATCTCCACGCCCAGGGCTCAGCTTTTACCTTTTCCATGTCCTGAGGGGTAGCTGTCAGTAAAGTGTGGCCAGAAGTCACCCACTGCCTGGCAAAGATCACATACTGAGCCAGACCGAAGTCCTCCAGCCACGCACACACACGCTCTGTACTCCACTGGGCGAAGGGGGCACTGGCATCACTGGGAAGCAGGAAAACAGCATGTCCCTGTTAGTGGGAGGGTCTGAGGCTCCAATAATAGCGCCTCACATGAAGGGGAACTACATTTTAACAAACAACCCCCATCATGGGGTCTAGTTGAACTAAATTCCATTACAATGCACTCGTTTGAGGTAGATTCTAGTTTCCTGTGATAATACCCGGCCTGAATTCCAAATCTGCAGCTGTTGAGAGTGTGGGGCAGTTACATGATCCTCATGAGGCTATGTTTACATGTGCCACCATCCATGCACATGTGCATATGTGTCACAAGCCCAGAGTCCTGCCCTGTTAGGATGAAGATCCAAACTGAATCATGTTTTCAACAGGGTTCAACACCGATTTTAGGAAAACACTTAGAAAACTAGGAAAAATGTGTCAGTTCTCTAACATTAAAAAAAATATCTCCAATCAACTACAGCTAATACTTTATTTATTAATGAAACACTAAGGGCATTCATATTAAAGGCCATAACAAGACAATACTTTTTAATCAGTACTAATAACACCAATCTGACAGTTGCAGTCAGTATAAGAAGAGATAAAATAAAAATAAGAAGTATAGCTATTAGAAAGGTAAAAATAAAAGAAAGCCATTCCTTTCAGATGATACAGCTGCCTGCCTAGAAAACCCAAGAGAACTCAGTACGGTGGCTAGTTATAAAATACACATGCACACATAATATTTATGACATACACAAATCGACAATTTTCTATATACCACCAATGCACAGATACTAACATTTTTGTTAAAATAATTTTTAAAATCCCACTAATAGCAACCACAATTATAAAATGTCTAGTAGTTGCCTTTCCAAGGAAACTGTGGGCCCCATAACTGTGTGTGGGGATGGACGGGAAATGATAACTGTAACACTTGACTGAGCAACATAAAAAAAGACATGAATAAATGAAGAGTTAGGTCATGTTCCTAGACAGGATGACTGGGTATTACGAAGTCATTGATTCTTAGAGACATCAATTTTTCATGTAAAGTATGAATATTAACAACACACTTAAAATCCCAATAGAGTCTCTTTTTTTGTGGGGAGGAGAAGGAGTTGACAATGCAATTTTATATTCACTTTTAAAAATAAATGGGGATTTACGGAATGTTAGAAGACTAGATACTTTAAAAGATTCCTTCCAGGAAAGTACCCCTAACATGCCGGTTAAATAAAATGTTTTTGAATGCCTGGTTGAGTTATTCTTAAAGTGAGAGAATTCCTTAAAGGGCCAGAAGACCTCTCGCCTTTTCCTCTATGTGCCTGTAAGTATGAGTGATGTCTACTCTTGTCAAATGGGAAGGGTTGGGAAACTCTACACTAGGAGATCCTGTCTCTTACCTCTGGATGCTCTGGCACATCCAGCCCCCATTCTCACTCCACCTTACACAGTTTTTGTAGATAGACTGGGGAAAGACTTACCTTTTCTGACCCTTGGCGTCCCTGGTCCTAGAAAGCCTTGGCCCTGCTGTCGCCCGGAGCCCACCTCGTCGAAACTCTGCCATCCCCGGTGCATCAGTGTTGAAATTTCCTGACTGAGTTCTTCGGATCCTGTGTGGAGAGGCATCCATGAAGACTGTTAGGGGATAGTCTCAAAGTACGGAGTCAGTGTATCTCCTCCTGCACAGGGCCATGCAAGCCACACCCAGGACTCTCAATGACACTGCTTCTCAGTGCTTCCCCAGAGGTCAAGGATCATGACCTGTGACAGCTCCTTGGCCAGACCCAAAACTCAATTCTAATCCTGCCTCTGAGATGTGGGCTACTCCCCATGGGAGTAAAAGTGAAGTCAGGTGCCTGGTAGGAGGCCCCAGTTTCTGCCTTTTTTCACAGACTGGGTCAGTCAGGCCAGCAAGTAGTCAGCTTTCTGTCTTTAAAGATTTCTTAAGATACAAACTGACCCCTAAAAAGGAAGAAATTGGTCTCACCCATGTGTGTCTCCCAAAGCACATATGGTTGAGTGTGGAGAATGTGCTCAGGGTGTGTGGGATGGATGGATGCCTAGAATGAATGACATGTAAGGCAACTGGTTGTCTTTAATGGATACCTTTCATAGTTCTCCTTCTCTGGGCCCTAAAAAAAGAAATCACTCAAATTCTTCTCTCTAAACATGACCACTCTGTTTTTATTGCTCTGTTCCAACATCTAACTAAACAGTGGTTTATGCAGACTTTTTGCCCAGTCAAGAAGAATACTGATTCCAAGCAATATCATTACAATCATCACCGCCAACTTACTTTCCCCAGAATTTCTTGATGCCTTTGGGGCTCCGTTTACCATCCGGTGTCAGCGGAGACTGAGAACCAGACTCAGCACCGGATGGTGTGGATGACAGGTCATTGGCCATAGTAGTGTCGTCCCAACCACTTTCTGTGTCTCCTGAGATTGAAAGAATGTAATAATGTGTGAATGCAAGAAAGGATGTGACTTAATTACCTTCTCCCCCAAGCCTGGGCCATTCTTCAGTGGGAGTTGGGAAGGGCCTGCCCAGCTCTGCATTCAGGGCAGAACTTTACACCAAGATCTCAGTAGGGAGCTCAAGCACACTCCGGGTTTTCTCTCTGAGGAATTAGTGAGCTTAAGGTTCCAAATCTGGGTGAGCTGTCTTTACATTCTAAGGGTTTGGGGTCCAAGTATTTGTAGGTAACTCCAACAAGGAGCTTGCTCTCTTTTTCCCAAGGGAGATTTGAGAATGCAGGCAGGAGGGGGACCTGGCTGAGTGTTCAGGAGAGGGTGTTAGGGTAGGGAAACAGGGCATCTCACTCTCCACCTCACCTGGAAAGGTACAGTACCTAATACGGGGGCACTGACACTCCGGCCACGATCTCCAGCCAACCAAGAAGCAGAGAAGCCACATGAAGAAGCAAGAGAGGCCCAAGTCCAGCCCACCAGAGTTACAGGGAAGCAAAGAAATAAACAAGAGAGTCATCGAGCAAGAGAGAAAAACTCAAACAGAAAGAAAAATAATCCCACAAGGAAGGAAGGGTTGAATCGTGACTGGGCTTAGCCCCTGGGGTCAGCATAGTGAGGAAGCCTCATGTGAGGGGACCAATTGTTCTTGGGGCCACTTCCTGGTAGGTGGGTATCTATACTCAGGGAGAGTAGCAGAGGCTGAATATACTGGGTCCCACACAGCTTGTGAGGGTGTCAAGGCTCACTTAGGTCAGATTAGAATGTCTGAAGACACTGCAAGTTCACAGTCTGAGTGTCACCAGGATATACTTATTCAAGGACCTATCAGGTTCCTATAGCCAAAGGCAGAACTGGTCAATGGCAGAAGCCAACACATGGGCTGGCACAGAGAACAGCTGGGGATGAGGAGTCAAGGGTAGGGAGAGCTCTGCCAAAACCAAAATATTTCCTCCTGGGCCCCATTCATTGATCTGCTGATGTTATTGGGGAAAGATGGCCTAATATGCGTGAAAAGTAGCAAAGACCTCCACAGTTGCAGGTCCTAAGCACCGAAAGGATACCTGTGGACTGACATCCTTGCCCACTGGCCACTGACTCCATTTCTCTAAGGAAATGCTCTCCCTTGGAAGAGCGCATAATATCATCCTACTGGTAATAGAGAGGCTGCAGAGAGGAAGGCAGAGACAGGAAAGAGACGATCAGGATGACAGAGGAGGAAGAGGAAGGGTCAGGAAGGGTGGAATGGGGTATCTAAGAGGGAGGGAAAAGAAGAATGATGAGATAGACAGGAAAGGGTTCAAAAAAGGAGGAATAAAAGAAAGGAAATAGGAGTGGAGTAATTACAGCTTGAAAGATAAAGTGAGTATACACCCTGGTTTTCTGGGGCTCTGAAGTGTTTACCCAAGGAAACAGTGTGCCCAGAGAGGGAGTCATTGTCTTTGGAAGTGGGACAACCCTGAGGTGTGACTTGTCCCATCCACCCACCCCCACCATTCTCCAGTTGTGGGCTGTAGGGGTCGGTGCAGGGATCTTGTGCAAAGACACTGTTCCAGACGCCACCAGCTCAAGGGCCTGGACACTCACTCAGTCTCAGCAGGCCGCTCCCTGTGGGGTCAAGCTGGGAGGCGGTGGGACTGGATTTGGCAGCCTCTCCATTAGGCATGGCTCCTGAAAGCTTCCCAGGTAATGTGGGATATTTGTGATCCGCCAGAAAAGGGCTGTCCTATTAGAAGCAGGTTGGGGAGAGAGAGATGTTAAATTAGCCATCAGTCCCAGACTCAAACCCAGTTAGGACATCTCTGGATGCAGAAATAACTCAATGTTCTCCAAGAGTCATTTTTCACTTAGGCTGACTCAAAGACCCTTTAAAGATCATTTAGTCCAGGCCAGGAAATAGGACCAGAGTTCTGAGAAAGAAACTTGCCCAAGGCCACACAGTGAGACAGAAATGGAGTCAAGCCCAAATCCAGGGCTGACGGCAACTGACTCTAAATGAGAAGTAGAAGCATCTTGCAAAGGGGGTCTAGCACTTAGAGGCTCAATGAATAAACAGTTGTAAATTACTCTATGAGCTCCTGAATATATAAATCAGAAATCTAATAAAAGCTATTGCTTTACTAAAAATAATTAATATAGTGCATAATGTTTCATATCCAGAGGGCAATTACTGTGAAATACTAAATAGAGAAAATGTTTATTCTATACTAATACAAATATCCTGAGTCAAATTACTTATTTTTTGAAAATCATCATCATCAAT
>NW_011889303.1:573659-578075 GCF_000151845.1 Pteropus vampyrus | reverse complement strand
ATTATAATAGTTATTTTGAAAAATATCAGATCAGGGCAAAGTGAGAAAGTATGCACACAGTAAGGGGAAATGACAACAGAAAACAAGCCAAAGGGCTACATGTCAACGCGGAGTCCCCCAGGAACTTAGAATCATAGTCCGAATGAGGTTCAGTCACAGTACAATGAGCCCTGGCCATAGAAAGCGTCCCAAAGAAACAGGTTGATTAAAAGAAGAAGACAAATTGGACTTATTTGGTTAAGAAGGATATAATGACCCCTAAATCTGCAAGCCTGAGGGAATCACAGTGGAATACATTTGAGTGAGAATTAAAAAAAAAAAAATTTGAAGTAACATTACCAAGGGAATCAACTATGGATCCCTCGGTTGGACCCAGGAAAAAAGTAATATGAAAGACAAAACTGATTTCAAAACAGGCAAGTCAGAAAAGTAATGAGAGACTTCAGTACTGAGATATCTTTTGGAGTTTCATTTAGTTAAAAGTCAAGTACCGAGTAAATTTCTGAATTCAGTTTGCTTATACATGCATGTTCTAGAAATTATTTGAAATCCAATCATTCGTTGAATATTGAATATTAATGCTCTGTAAATAAGCTCAGAAAGGAGAGATATGAGAAAATTAGGCTAAATTCTCAAGGAATTCTGAAAGAACTGGCTGGTGAAGTAGATATAATCACAATTTTGAGAGATGGAGACCAAGTGATTTTTAAGTTCATGATCACTCATAGGTAGAGACTGAATCTGGTCAGACATGCGCTAAGAACAACGGCTTCCAAATACTAGTCTGGCTAGCATGGACTGGCTGCTTCCTTATCACCTGAGACACTTATTAAAAACAATATAAATTCCCAGGTTCCACCTGGTCTCATGAATCAGCCACTCTGAGAGTATACTCTGGAGTCTGTATTTTTAACAAGCCTATCAATTATTCTGATGCACAGTCAGACCCATGAACCACTGACTGTGGGGAAGGCAGCTTTTAAGAAATTTAGAGAACTAAAGGGCATGTCTCCAAGTTCCGTACTATATAGGAAATTTGGCAGTGGGGAAGGGCTCTCAAGAACAGACTTCTGGTTGTGTCATCACACATATTCTCCTAAGACAAGGCAGAGACAGCCAAGGCCATTTATGAGGGCTACCCTGGGAACTCATTGAGGAGCTAAGATGAAAAGAGAGCACAAATTTAACCCAAGGATGGGCCTCGAAGGCGGCCCAGACCAGTGAGAAAGATAAGAAAAGGAACCGAGGGCAACAGAAACTGCTCTCAGCTTTGTTCCACTAAGAAGCAATGCTGGAAAGGAAGGACTCAGCAGCTGGAGAAGGTTGTGCAAGGTCGGGTTGGGATGCAGAGGAAATAGAAATGCTTGGAATCAGTTCTGCTTCTCTGGTCTCTCAGAATAAACCCGTTTACAGGGAATGGAAATTCCAGCCAGGGAGCAGCATATAACTGATTACCTAGCATGGAGAGGCAGCACATCCAAGTGGGAAGCGCCAAAGCATGGAGTCAGACCCGCTCAGGCTAAGTCCTTTCTCTTTAGCCTCCCAGAACCTCTATTTTATCGCTTCTAAATAGAAAATAACAATTTCTGCCTCAGGTCTAGCACATAAGCAGAGGCACAGAAAAGACCATGTGCCCAGGGCCTGGAGTGATAGCAATAACTATAAGAGCAGTCCCGAGGCACAGGTCAGACCCCATCTAGAATATCACGCTCAAGTGTAGTCCAGGGCACAGTTAGAGGATACACTGTGAAACTGGTGCCGATCCAAGGAGACCGAATAGCTAAAGGCTTGTGATCATGAGAAGAAGATGTTTAGCCTGAGGGTCTTAAATTCTAGAGCTGTCAGAAGCAGGGAAGAATGACATTATTATTCCATGGGCTCCAGAGGGAGAGCCAGGATCAGCAATGCACATTCTAGGGAAGCCCAGACAGAGAGTATCTTAGAGTGTAATTAACTCTCAGTCATAGAAAAAAAGGGATAGTCACCCTTTTTTCTTGCGACTTTGGCTGAGTATATGCCTATGTTTTTTAACTATAACATATCAGCACAGAAAGGATGAGAGTTGTCACATTCCTCTAACTGTGTGCTGAGATCACAACATCTCCCTTCCCAGCAATCAGATATACATTGCCTGGTTAAAGATGAATTTCTCTGAGCCTGGAAAATGAAGGAAATAATAATAAATCCTGTCCCACAGATAATGGAGGTAAAAGTACATGATACAGCTGATACACATATAAATAAGAAAGTTTTGTCTTTTCTCTCACCCTCTTACCTCTTATAATGAACATATTTTAAGGTTACAAAAGTTGTAACTTGCTAAATGAAAACATTTCAGCAAACAATGCAACCACAAATATGTCATAAGGACATGCAGTTAACGTACCTTGGGTTCTCCCACTGGAGAGAGCTGGTTCCCATCGACACACTATGAAATGGCAATGAGGATATCAATTATGTGGGGAAAAAGAGACCTATGTTAGTCACAAATAACAATTCAGTACCACCTTCTGGCTTAAATCTGCAAGGTTCATCCCCTCCTTCTCCATCTTTACACTAGGTAATCACCATCCATGGCAGGAAACACTGGCCTCTGACCAACCCCATGATCTCCTGGGCAGCTGCTTGCAATCTGACCAGGGGGAGCGAGAGGCACATGATTGGGGGAGTAAAACCAGTGAGTGGGCCCTGGCTCCTGCTGGCCTGAGACTTTATTGTATTATCAGGGAGGCTGGTATACTGCTAGAGACCAAGGGATGTTATGCAGCAGGGTTCAAGGAAGATGCTCTTTCAGGGTAGGACCCCTTGGTCTCCAATGACCTCACAAAAGAGACTGAAACCTTCCCCTCCAGCCCGGGGGTCACCCACAGGGTCAAGGACTACCTTCATGTGAGGGTCCACAAAGTCCTGCTCATATATTTCCAGACTCTTTAAAAACCCTCCTCTCTAACTTTCTCAGTTATTCCATAACTCACTCCTGGAGATACAAGGCCAGTATTCAAGATCTTCTCTGGCTTAATCTGCCTCATGACTTCCACCTTACCTTCTCCTGCTCCTCACCATTTCCCCAAACCTGCATGTGCCTAACTCGACATCTCTCACCAACTGCAGGAAGCATTTTCTGACTTACTCGGCCTCTGAGATGCCTTGGGCTACACCTGACCGGTTTTCTCAAATTATCCATGTAACTATTGCCTCCCAATCAACTTCATAAAAGCCTCCACAAGGTGGGGACGAGGACCTTGCCTGTGTGTCCCACCACTGTGCTGGACACAAAGAAGTAATCTTGTGGAGACTGATAAGCTGACCTTATCCACAGATTCACTTCTCAAGTCTTCTAGACTACAGGAGAGTTTTTTCTGAGCCCTAGAAAAACAAAAGAAAGAGTTACTGGAGAAGGAAGCACATGGTATCATTCGTGCAGAAACATTCCAGATGTTTAACCAATAGTCTGTCTTCAGCTTAGGGTCAAGGCCAGGTAAAAATCACCCTCTCATCATAATCATTATGTATGAAACTGGCCCATCTCAGGGTATAGCCTGGTCTGACAATGTGTTGGTCTTTGGCGTGCCTGTTCCATCAATTCTGTTGCATCAATGTGAGCTGTTTTCTGGTCACAAAAAAACCATTGTCTACAGAGAAAAAAAAGGTGACAATACTGTCGTGTCTGCGAATCTAAGAATAACCTAGGGAGGAGGGATTATTTTAGAGCAGAGATGAGCACATTGGCTAGCCCCAGCTCCAAAGCATTACCTGATACGATCTTCCAACCCTCTACACTGGCTCTGTATGCACTGAGGAGGCTGTTCAGAAGAATTTACTTTCTTGGGAGCTATTTTTCAGAAAAGGGCACTAATTGGATAGAGAAGAGGTAATGCCACTAGTGGTCACAAGGGTTTCCTGGTGACAAATCTCCTTGGCAGTGATATTTCCCAATTTATATGAATAAATCAGCATCTGTTTGTACATTAGTCTCTGTGAGTCTGGCCAGTGTGAGTTATTCAGTGTAGGCTTCCTCCCGAGGGAACTCATAAGCCAAATTTCTTATGCTGCAAAACTAAGGACTGGCCAATTGCCCTCTCTGACACTACCATTTTTCTCTTGGGCTAAAAGCTCAGGAAACAATGGCTCCCTAGAAAGTGGTTCTGAAAGTGCACACTTTGGAGACTTAGCACCATTCTAGGGGAGCTTCCATCATGCTTGTGGCTGTTTTCTCCAGATGCCTTGGCTGAAAGACAGCCTGCTCTTGGCTGTGAAGTTCCATATCTCCATTACTTGGAAATGTGTTTTAAAGAGCTGACTTAGGGAAGTAGAAATAGGCTCATTTTGGAGGGAGCCTAGTGACCTCACGGGCTAGCCCCTTATGTAAGTTCATTGCTAAGTGAAGTTTCCCCAGAGCAATTGGAACAACTTCCC
>NW_011889303.1:570747-572729 GCF_000151845.1 Pteropus vampyrus | reverse complement strand
TGCTCTTGCCCTTTCTGAGCTTGGTCCTTGAGCTTTTGCTTTCATTCAGTGAGCCACTGCACACTTTTTAAAAACATTCCTTTGGGGCATAGGTTAGCCAGAGTCAATTTATCTTACTTGCAATGAGCAACATTACAATTGATACGCTCAACAGATGTGAGCAATATGTACTGCCTGTCAGGCCCTATGCTAGGTGTAGGGTGAGCACTCCCCACATGAGGGAGGTAGATAAGTTAATTAGGATAAAAGATCAACAAAACATGTCCTTATGTTACCAATACCTATAACAACATGGGGAAGGAAGGGAGAGAGGGCCTCCCTCTCGCTGGTAGGGAGGTTAGGAAGACTTCAGAGGGAAGAACACTTGAGCTAAATCTTGAGAAGTGAGAATGGGCTCACCAAGTAAGCAAGAAAAGGAGGTGAATCACAGGTGGCATGAACATGAGCTAATAGCTGTGTATAAACACACAGTGTCTCATGTCTTCAGTATTGCACCGACTGCAAAAACATCTCTTTTCTCTAGAGCACAGTATTTTTTTTGGTCTACTATAGGAAGAACCCTGGCATTATAGTATAGTTGTTAAAAGCCTGGGCTTTTTGCTCACATAAACCTGAGTTCAAGTCGAGGTTCTGTCATCTACTTGCTGTATGACCTAGAGCAGATTACTTAGCCTCTCAACCTCAGCCTCATCACAATAAAGTAAGAATCCTGATAGGATGTCATGAAGAGTAAATGAGGTGAGCCACATACAGTACTCACCACAGTGACAGCACAGAGGTACTGAGTATGTATAAAATACATACTGTATAAAATACATATGTATAAAATAGTTACTGCTATTTTATTATTGCCAACAATCTGGAATGCTTGCTGTGACTAGGTAACTGGGTCAGTGGGTGACACTTTTGCTCCTCCCTTAATTAAAAGGGTTGAGCTGGACCACTAAGATCTTTTTCATTTTGACTGTACTGGAGTTTCTAAAACCTTTTAGATGCTAAGCTGAAGCTCCTTCTCTACCTGAGATCTGTATCTATGAATTTATTTGCTTATTTGTATCTAGCCTAAGTCCAGAGAGACTAATATAATAGGAATAGATTTTTTTAATGCCTAGAGCACCCAGTCTTCCAGGCCCAACCCTGCTTAGCTTCCGAGATCAGACGGGATCGGGCATGTTCAGGGTGGTATGGCCATAGAGGACTAGATTTGAAGCAAAAGAGAAAGAAAATCTTAGTGTTGGTTATAGGGGATAGAGGGGACATTTATGACATAGGAATATATCACTTCAAAACTTGCAGTTATCTCTCTAAATAAGCAAGATGCATCCATTCATTCAATAAATGTTTGTTGAATTCTACTAAGTACCAGGTATTACTGAATTCCCTGGAGAAACAGTGGTAAATAAAGCAAACAACATCTTTGGTCTACGCTTACAGTCCAGAAAGGAAAGAAAAAGAAACAAGGAACTGGATTGAAAAAGAAAATTCCTACCCTTGAAAGTCCAGTATCCACTCTGCTGTCCCAAGTGGAACCGGCCTATTCCTGGGCCCCTTGCTTCCCTCAATGCTCTCCCCAAGGCCTCCAGGGCCACTTCATTGATTTAAATTTTCACCTGTCAAGATTTATGCCTAACAGGTGCCTAATTAGATCCACCCCTGTGCCTAGGGTGAGCTCTTAGGGCCTACTGAAACCCCACAAAATGAATGGAAACACAGCACCTCTGGTTTAAATAATTCTTCAGGGCCTTTATTTGTAGTGTTCCACTTTCTGAAACTTCCCTCCAGGTCTTCCTCATTGATTGAGAGACTTCTTTCTAAAGGCCCTGGAAGCAGCAATGCAGAAGAGATGATCACTATTGTGATTTATTCAGAAACCTGTAATTGTACAACAAAATTCTAACACTGTTTTTCACTCATGAAGAAAAACTAAGAAATATATAAAGGGACATTAAGTATGATTCGAAACCTTCTTTGGGGCATCTGAG
>NW_011889303.1:549353-570387 GCF_000151845.1 Pteropus vampyrus | reverse complement strand
TCTGGAGTAAGACAAACTTGGGTGTGAACTCTAGTTCTGCTATCTACTGTTACCTGATCTGGGGCAAAACTACTTAATTACTTTGAGTCTGTTTCCTCATCTGTAAACTGCAGGGCTGTGATCCTCCAAGCTGATGTTTGTGTGAGGTGGGTACTCAATATTTCTAGAGGTGGTTATTTTATGATTATGCAGGAATTAGATGTGAAGAATAGAAAATGGCAGGGTAAACAACTTTGCAAACTGCCTAGTATCTCTCTGATGGGTCTCTCACTGGATCATGCATGTTGGAGAGTTTTGCTAGGAGTCTAAGGAGCAACGATGGTACTGGCAGTAATCACAGTGGTATTTTTTAACACACATCAGCATAAACAGGCATGGCTTTAATCTGCATTTGGGGGATTCCATTTAGGCAAAGTTCCCAGACATCAAAGCCAAAAACAGGTGCTTAAGGTTTATTCTCTAGAAGGCAGAGGGCATTCTCCTGACACGTCCCTGAGTCAATGGCCTGATGGGCATTGCCATGTCCAAAATATCAGAGACTGGCAGGGATGTCAGCACAGAAGAGACAGGGCAGCCCAATGACCAACCGTCTTACCTTGTCTTCATTGGCAACCAGCAAAGTTTCCATCCCCACTTTCAGACGTTGAATTTCTTGGTCTAAAAGAATTTATGTGTAGAAAGAATTATTTATATAGATACAGGCAGCTATCCCCACATGCTAAGATGCTCTTTAAGTCCAAAATTGAGGACTTTCCATGTGAATAAATTATAGATGGGCTTCTTTCCTTCTTCAAAGAGCCCAGGATGATGTCTGAGATAGAGTCAGACTCATTAAATATTTCTTGGACTAATAAATGAATGAACCCATCATTTTATCTTCTCTTTATAGACATTTGTGGGAAAAAAACAAAGAACCATTTACTCAAGGGTGGAAAGGAGGAACCCCAAAACAACTAACATCTTACGAGAACACATTTATCATTTATAACTTGAGTAGGCATGTACCTAGGCTGCAACTAGTTTTAGAGAAAATCATATAGTTCCATGGATTGTAGCAAAGAATTTAAAATGGGGTGGGGGTAGGGGTGAGTCTACAGTTGAATGGAGACTGGAAAAGAAGAATTATCTAAAAGAGTACTTGGCTTAATTTGAAATGGTATAGTCAAGACTAATGACTGTTTAGATGCATCTGTAAATATATTAAAACAAACTCTACAGTTAAGGAAAACAATCTGATTTCATCATAAATCTATAGAATTTCCCTATGGGCTGAGGGATTTGTTTCAGTCTATGGTGGACAATTCATGCCCTTCTCTCACTTTGGACCTCCTTGACTTCTTCCCAAACTGGTTGGAAAGCCAGGTCAAAGGCCAATGCCTAAAGAAGCTAGAAGTCATTCTGCCAAATATATGAGGGTCTAGTAACTAGCATATAGTTAGATTTTCCAAACAAGGACCTACGCCCATCCCCTAACTTGGTACTGCAAAGAGAATAGGGATGTCTACATAAAAAAAGTACAGGGGACAAGGGAACAAAATTGTAGGCACCCCATTTCCTTTCTGGATGCTTGCTACAGCCAACAAGAATAGGAAGAACAGATCTACGGACTTTTTGTAAATAGCTGTAGGGATTCGTTTTCAGAGTAAAGTGCAGAGAACTTGTTCATTATCTTAGGCTCTTGGCATCTGAAGATCAGCTCTGCAGCCTAGCCTGTGGAGGAGGGCAGTACGCTCCATATGAAGGCTGGCACACCCTGATGCTTTGGGCAGGACCTCACCTCAGCAGCAAATGACCAAAGGACCAGCTCGAGGAGGTACCTGATGATGGAATGGGGTAGGGCCTGGAAGGCTTGGACTGTGAAGAAGCTTGGGGTCCTGGGGGAAAGCTGTCTGGTGTAGAAGTCATGGATAGGGAAGGTTTCTGTCCAGGTTTTACATCACAAATAGTCTAGGCTATCTTGGGGGACAGCCTCCACATTAGGCTTGGCAGGTAAGTGACACGCTCAATGGCTTGGGAAGAGAAAGGCTGAGGAAGGGATGAGCATACTGGTGGCTAATTTTTTTCTCTAGCCTAAGCCAGTTTCATGGCTACATGCCTTTCCCACTCCAGCCAGGGATCGGAGCTCACAAGCGAAGCAGTGCTAAGGCCAAGATGAGACTAGGTAATAGGGCTGATCCACTAGGCTGTAGGCTCTCTCTCAGCATTGCTCTGCAGCCCAAGGTAAGAGGAAAAGTTGGAAGATGCACAATCATTTGGTATCCAAAGCAAAGAGCTGTAAATACTAAAGATGTGTTAATAAGAGGATTTATCCTCTAGTTTTAATCAGTAAGACTTGAACTCCTCAGGGACCATTCACCATCCTTTGGGCCAAACACTGTGGTAGGCTCTGCAGACTTGGTCTTAAACAAGACAGACACAGTCTCTGCCCCAGAGTGAAGGTGATAGTCTATACAAAGAGAACCCCCAAAATACAACACTGCTAAGTTATAATGGATGCTATGAAGAAAACAAAAAGAACACTGACTTAGAGAAAAACAGGATTGGGGACATCTACATAAGATAGGCTGTCCAGGAAAAATCCTTCTTAGAAGTAACATTTAAGTTTAGATCTAAAGGATAAGAAATAACTGTTTTGTTTCTGTAACCTTGGGGCTTTGTATGAGTATCAGACAGGTATCCACTAAACGACCGAATGAACTGCTAAAGCCTCCCTTTTGGTGATGACACAAAAACAAGTCATTTCAATCAAGTGAATGTCTAAAACTCCAGAAGTAGCTGCACAGAGCTTTAATGATCAGAGCGCATCTGAGAAAAGCCTTCTGAGCTGAGTCTTCTGGGCAGGGGTCGGGGTTCATGGCAATGATTCCATGATAGAGCTGTGCTTTATAGGCCCACTCATGTGTACACAAGCATGTGTGCACATATACATGCTCCTATATGCACATTAGAACAGCTACTCACACAAGCATACACATACATACTCATTCACAGACACACATGCCTGCTCACAGGAAAGAGTGCAGGACCCAGGGGTAACTGTATTCTGTCACAGTCAAACCAGCTACCTTTCTCTGCATGGTCACCGTGGAGAGCTGCAGTCCGGGAGAGTTGGCTGTGCAGACGCTCAATTTCTGCATCTTTCAGGGCCACCTGCTCTTGCAGCTGGGCTACCTCTGCCTGGAATAAAACATAAGACCCATACCAGCTTAGAGGGACTATCAAAGCATAATGAAGTGCCTTGAGTCAGAGCCTGGAGCCAATGGGTCCTAGGACGTGGTAGGAAAATAGAAGCAGAGGTGCCAGAGGTGGGCGGTTAGAGGTGCACACTACCCTCCCCACAAGGTGGAGCTTTGCCAAATAAACTCATTTTTCTTGGCCATTCTGGCTCTGCCCACCGCTCTGGCTGTCCACCTTCTCTTCTCCTGCATCCTCCTACCCAATCAGGCTCTTCCCCTCCCCTGTGCTCTGTGATCTAAACACCACTGAGGTCGGAGGAGCTGGGATTGTGTATGATGGGAAGGCACCCTTGGTCCAGGGACGAACACTCTTTCTAAAAGCGGTCTTCCTTCTCCCAAAATAGTCATGCAACATGTTTGTACACCATTGCAACAAGTGTACTCATCTTTCACTTTTCTACCCCACGTAGGAAATACAGTGGAAATCAAATTAGTACTGGTAGACAAAGAGTGAGCCAAGAGTCCCCTCCCTCAAACACTATCCCGCCACTGCCTCTGTCCAACTCCCAGGCACCTGTGCATGCTCAACCACCCATACAAGCATTCTAGGTGTGCTGAGCAGATATACTTTTGCAAATAAAGCAAGTAAGTACAGCCACACCAGTACTCACCCACATTCATATATGTACCCACAAGGCAGCTGCATTGGGTGATTCCCATGTTTCTACTAGAGAGAGCAGATTGAATTTCACACCTAATTGTAAGTGTGCTTGTCATGCCTTCCAACACTCATCAGAAGATCAGAACTGTGTAGGTCCCACCCCAAGAGGCACATTGGCTTTAGAGCCAAACAAACTTGGATTCTCTCATTTCCTATTGGGTGATCTTGGGCAAGATCCTTTCTGAGTCTTGGCTTATTTATAAAATGGGGGGAAATAGCATTTACCTTATGGGGCTATAGTGAGGATTAAATAAGATAATGTTTATGAATAACATAGCTTAATGCTTGGCAGATAGTAAGTGTTCGATAAATTCTATTATTGCTGCTCTCATCCTATTCTTTCCCTTATGAATAACTAGCTAGTTCTCTGAGCATCAAAACAGATTAAGAGGTTGAGAACTGATCCCCGAGCTAGACAATGGAGCACACAGCCAGTTCTACTCTGGCTACACCCCTTCCCATGTGGGAATACAATTGCACCCTGCCTCCATTCCTCAAGGTTAATCTTTGAACAACTCCAAGTAGCCAAATGAGCATCGGTCCTGTTGGTAGCTCTTCTTCCAAACAGACTTTGTGCTCAGCTGCAGGACATGTTAACTAAGCACCCACCCTGCCCTGGCCCTTGTGCTTGATACTTTTTTACATCAAACCTCCCACAGTCCCCATAGGAAACCATGGGACCCTGTATGTCCCTGGGGGAAAAACAGGAGTGATGCAGGATGGCCACATCTCAGAGCCATTTAGGAACCAGGCAAGGATGTAATCCTCGCCTGCTCCCAAGCCAGGGCCCCACCCACTGCAGCCTGTCTGCTTCTGAGCTAATAGGACAAATGAGGGCCACTCTTACACAGTTTAGACAAACCTTCCCTAACATCCCCAAAATGGGATAGAGATGATCATGTAAGGAAAAAAGGGCTGGCAGGGGGTGGAGTTTCCTTACTCCAAAGTTCCCCGTGGAGCACTGCCCCTCTGCTCCTTTCCACCTACAGAGACAGAGTCACGTCCAGCTGTGCTAAACTGCTTGCTGAGACTCAAAGCCACGCAGCAGCATTTCATAGCTCACTCAGAGCCACGTGTCCATGGGCTTACAATTAACGGTGACAGGGCTTCTGGAAAGCTTACCCTTGGGACTCTTACTCCAAGTGCCTTTCACTTCTGCAAGGGCCAGACTATTCTTGGAAGATGGTCTCTAAACCTTTCTTAAACCTTTCCATACCCATTTCTTCCTTTCTTTGCAGACAGGGTAAGAGCTGGTCTCTGTTAGGAATCTGGATACCTGATGCTTGTCTGTGGGCACCACAGTGGGCATCAATGATGTGGGCTTGTTGAGGCAGAGCCCAGCACCTGGCACAATGAGGTCCCGTCTCTCTGAAGCCTGCCTCTGGGTGAGGTCATTTACAAACCAAGTGGCTGGGCCTAACCTCCTCTGTGTCAATTTCTACACAATAGGCCAGAAATGACAGGTGCCCTGTTATCTTTTGAGTGGTAACTATCCCCACAGCTGGGAAGTCAACAATAGCCCACAGGCCCTCTACTTGACCACAAGGCCAGAGCATGCTGTTGCTAGAGTTGGTATCAAGCAGAGGTGGGCACTCTGGTTCTCAGCAAGTGCTGGGCCTCATTAAACCCAGGGACCATGCCCTACTGCCACTGTACTGGAAGATAAATCACCTTTAGGGACAGAGCAGTTTTATACAGAACAATGAAAAACTTTCAAAACCACCGAAAGTTTTTACTACAGGGAATCAGGATGACATAGGGAAAAGAGCATGAGTTTTGGAATGACATAGAGCCAGATCTGAACCTTACCTGGTCACTCTGAGCCTGAATTTCCTTATCAGCAAAATAAGGATAATAAGTCAATAGACCTAACCAGGGTATTTTATGAATCAGATGAGAAAAAGTGTGCAAAGGGCTTGGTATATTCTGGCACATACGAGGTGCCCGCACCTGGTAGTTATTAAATAACCCTTGGTATCTCAAAGGTCTACATGCCAAGGCAAAGAGCTTAGGTAATTCAAAAGGAAAATTACCTAAAAATGTTTGGTTTCACAAGAGAAGGTGGTATGTACAACTTCAAAGGTTTCACCAAGATGGGATTCGCTTGAGTGGAACATTATGATGGAAAGTTCTGAGCTATTTGAGAAAAATAGTGTCCCTACAACCTGAGACTGTGAAGCATAGTGCATACAAAGGTACAATTAGAGCAGTAGATAAATGGATCTGGGCTGCCTAGGGTTAGTGCTGACTAGCTATAAGATTTTAGGAAAGTTGCTTAGGCACTCTGTGCCTCGGTTTTCTCATATGTAAAATGGTTAAGCAACTATTGTACATTCGTACAATAGAACATTATATAGATTATAGTTGTCAAAATCATGTTCAGAGTTTCCTTTTTATATAAGCATGGTATGAAATTGTATATAAATTATCAGCGCGAGAAAGAGAGAGAGAGAGAGAGAGAGAGAGAATGAGAATGAACGACACCAAGACCCTCACAAGATAAGTGCCTGGAAGGAAATATTAATAGTGGTAGCTCCTGGGTGGTATGTGAATTATTTTTATTCCTCTGATTTCATGATTTAAAAATTCTCCATAATGAATATTATTGATTTTATAATCATGAAAAGTTAACTTACAGAAAAGAATAAAAGTACAAAAGAGTAGTTAAGAAAACTCCAAGTGAAAACGAAAATGCCTACAGGGGTCATATAGTAACACCAGTAGGTGGCGCTGCAGACACCTTAGTAAAATGGCAGGTGCGCGCCCCGCCCAGAGGCAGCCCCGCCCAGGCTCCCTCAGGCAGGAACACTGCTCCAGGGTTGTGAGAGCTTCCTTCCCCACATCCCTAACTCTGTATTTCAATGCGAAATTTCCTAATATTTAAGTGACAAATAATTCCACATCTTTAAATACAATGTTCAGGCCAAAAAATTAATTGGTGGGCTGAATCCAACCCACTCATTTTAATTTCTGCATTTCAACTATTAGAGGAAATAAAGGAAGAAACCTAGGAAGGAGGGAAGAAAGCTATCTCACAAAAGAAATTAACCTTGGTATCCTTTAAATGGCAAACACTCCAGTTCAATAGAAACATTATTTGATTTAAAAAAAAAAAAAATCAAAGTACATATCATTTATTTAGGAATACATTCATTGCCAAAAATAAAGCATGCCTATTTTTACTTCTTAATTAATTAATTAATTTACTTATTTTCAGGATAATCCATTTTTTTTAATAATTAAAAAAATTTTTTCAATTACTGTGGACATACTGTATTATATTAGTTTCAGGTGTACGACATGGTGATTAGATATTTATATATGCTTCAAAGTGATCACCCCAATAAATGTAGTAAAGAATGCCTATTTTTATTATTTATTTGTTTGTTTGTTTGTTTATTTTTAAGTTTAAAAAAATGCCTATTTTTAAAAACTAATTATTAGAGAGATTACTAAACTTAAAGTGGTGTAGCTAATATAATGTTGGCCTTAATCCACCTTAGGACTCATCACTTTTTCACTTTCTCATTCATTCACTCACTCACCTCCCTTCTTGGCCCGATGTCAGCTGGTGGTGCTACAGGACTCAGCAAGAGGAAGGAAACTCAGTTACTTCAGTATCTCATAATCTCACAGGCTTTCCCCATGAGAAGAGCCCTCCTGGATCAAAGCTGTCTGCTGCACAAGCTGGCCCACTGTGCACACAGTAGGGTCGGATTGCATTTTTCCAGTGCAGGCTGCTGCAAACCTCAAGTTTGAACACAGAAATTCCCCACTGGGCATCAATGCCTCCTCGTAAGCATCAGAACCGCTTTTTACCTTAGTGGCCTTCAGCTTCCACTCATACTGATTCCTTTCATTTTCCAACTCTTCCACCTTGATTTTGAGGTGCCTGAGCTCTTGCAGTAATTCCTAGAGAGATGAGGGAGAAAGACAAAGTTCTGATGGTTACCAAGCAGGACATTTCCTAGATCTACAGCCCTGGTTAAGCTCATGCACAGAGGATGCGAGGGGCAGGAACAACCACGTCATGCTCCACACTGTGGCTCAAATCTTTAAACATGGTCTTTTTTCAGGAAAAGCTGTGTGGCCATTTAAAAACAAAGGCCAGGGAGTTCTTGACATAAGAAAAAGAAAACATTCTGTTTATTTTTTAGAACTTGTTTTACCTGTCCCTTTCTGACATCCACACCCTCTGCAGGGTGTACCCACATCATGGACATGTTGTGTAGGAGGGTGGACAGGAAAGGCTTTGGAGTGAAGTAAACAGAGATGTGGAAATGAGGAAGCTTCTTACAAAGTAGTGGGGAGCAGGTTAATTGGGATCATCTCTTTGTGCTGAGGGTTGAGGAACCCAGAGAAGGGATCTCTGATCCTGAAAGCCTTCATAGAGGAAGTGACAGCCAGCAGGATGGAAATAAAACACTAAATGAACAAATGCTAAGTACCAAATGTAGAGTCCAGTCTGAGTGCTCCAGTTCAGAGGAGGGAGCTGGTTTGAAGAAAGGAGGGAGGGAGAAGGCATCTAGGGAGAGGACAGAAGACGAGGTTGGGAAGATAAGGTTGGGCCCTATTGAAAAAGCTTTTGGATGAGAATATAAAGAGTTCTAATGCCACTCTTTAGATAGCAGGGAGTCAATGAAGGTTGCTGAGTGGGGAAGTGTGATATATAAACAACTTGCTCATGGTGGATCTGGAATTCAAGCCTGTATCTTTGGACTCCAGGGCCCCTACTTTCAAAACTACCCCTTCAGTAAAGACGATACCACCTAAGCACCCTTGTTCCAAATGAAGGTTCCTTTAACAGACAATTGGTCTTGCTGACTGGTTCCTATCAGAAAAATTAGCATAAAAGGGATCAATCGCTTCCATAGACTTTCTGAACTCTACTCATCTAACAAACTTCCTACTTAACCTCTCCAGATGGATAGAGTGCAGGCGTCTCACAACTGTCGTGGTCCAAGCAGGACTCTTAATCCCCCTCTTAGATATTCCTGTCTCATTAAACAGCAGCCCCATCCACCTAATTAATTGCCTGTGCAAAGCCTGAGATCCATCCTTGGTATCTCCATCTCCCTTTCCCTCTACACATGTAATTCATCCCTAAGCCTTGTTAACTCTACCTCCAAGAAAATAACGTGAATCTCTCATTCTCTCCAACTCTACCCCACTACTCTGGTCTAGCACTTCATGTTGAAAGCCTGCACAGTCTCTTCATTGGTTGCTCTGTCGTTTTTCCTTCTTGAATCCACTGATTCCCACGACATCCAGGGGAACAATACAATTAAAACACAAATCTGATCCCGGCACTCCCTGCTCCTTAAAGTTTATAAACTTTAACCCATGACCAACAAAGTCTGGCCTGACCCAGTGCCCTGTCTGCCTCTCGTATTACTCTCTCTCCCTGGTTATGCTCCAGTCACACTGAATACTTTTTAGTTCCTCTTCCTGACAATGGGCCTTCACACCTGGGCCTCTGTCTGGAACTGTTTGCTAGGTTACTTCCTGCCCATCTGTCATGGCTCACTGAAGCTTTGCTAGCCCAACCTCCACACTTTATCAGGTCCCCCTGCTATAGTCTCTCATGGCATCTTGTATAACTGCTACATCATTTGTAATTAAACATTTACCGGTATAACTGCTAATGGCTAGTTCTCCTACATTGTTAATTCCAGGAGTTTTGCTAACCTTTGGCACATAGTAGGTATGCATTATTTCTTGATGAATGAACACGTGAAATTCAAGTCATCATTTAATTGGCCTGGAGCTCTTTGCATTCTGTGTCAATCCACCAGAAAGTGATGTCGCTTATACTTGAATTTTGTAGTGTATAATTTATTAAGATTTTCTTACAGTTGAGATGAGCATTTGTTGATGCCCATTAAAAAAAATGTCTTCCAAGCTAAGGTTATAGCATCCAGGATGTGCAGCATTAGATTTCTAGGCTTGTTGTGGCTTGCAGCTGATTCAGGAACATTCTCTGAAAACATTTCTGGCCCTACCTGAGGGGCAGCAGGCCTGCTGACAAGAGAACCAGAAGTGTGCAGGTTACTTATTGCCTGAGGGGCTGTGACTATGGGGACACAGAGTATGATCTCCAGATTCTTGTAATCTCTTTAGCACATCCTTTTTCTAAGCTATTCGTTGCCCATCATCCGCTATAAACACCAGTGCAAATTTTGACTTCTTTTAGAAGTCTTTCTGGGGTAACCCACTCAACACAGGGCATGCCCCAGCACCCTCTCAGAGCTTCCCTATCCAAATCTATACTTACATCTTGACTCTCATTTTTTCCCCCATATCTTTCAATGTAGGAGAAAATCTGCACTGAGCACTTCCCCTAATGTCTAAGTCTAGGTAGAGATTTCAACATGGTCCATAGTTGAATATGGATCATGGTTACTTCCTCCAGAGCTGAGGCAGACCCTCTGCAGTGCTCAGGGAGACTGTGACCTTGACCTTCCCTTGGACTTCCAAGTCCTCTGACAGTGGACGTTGGAAGTACAGTCTCATCTCTGTGTAGGCACAAGCACCACGCCTCACCCAGGTCACACAGGACCTGGTCACACCAATGTGGGGGGTCAAGTCCAGAATCTAGGTCAGATACACCGGAGGGCCCAGAGGTTGTGAAATCCCTCTAATGAGATTATGTGGGAAAATTTTTCTGAAAATTCCGATAATGACTTAATCATTATAGCAAATGGAAACTTGTGATCTGTTTTCTCACTGGGATAAACCTCTTTAAAAATAGACTTGAAAGGGTTCTTTCATGATGCTATCTTTTTCTTCCTCTAATAAAAAAATCATGGGAGATGAAACTTCATTTATTCTCCCAGCCCATAAGCAAGAATCAGTGTCTGAATTGGACCTGGGCAGGGGAATCCTGAGGCTTCCTTTTGCACAAATGCCCCATCACTGAAGGCGCTGGACACACCTCATCCCCAGTCCTGAGGGAGATGAGCGCCACCACCTGTCGCAGGGTTGGCCTCACCTGCTCAGACTCTGCTCAGTGAGGATCACAGAGCTAACTCCCACTAGGGGAGTGAGTGAGTCCCAAGCTCTGCCCAGAGAAAACAACAGATCCCCTGTTAAGCCACCACACTCTGTTCTGGTTAGGACAAAGCCCAGCCCCTCCACCAATGGAATGCCCAACACACACATGCTCTGATATACTTAAGTATGGTTCCTACAGGTGACCCCTCCCAACGGGCACAGTCCTGGCTGCAGGCCTGGGGCTCGGCCACACCGTCGCCAGCCGCCACCTCCTCAGGGTGGTCCCTACTGAGTAAGAGGCGCTCTTGAATCTGCCTGTGGATGTCCAGCTGCAGCCTACACATCTGCTCCTGCAGCTCACTGATCACATTCAGAACCGACTGTAGGAAGGGAGAGAAAGGAGAAAAGGCACTCAGCGTCAGTCAGCTCTCAGGCGCCAAAGTCCCTATGGGAGCAGCCCAGATGGAGGGAAGCGAGCAGAGGATGAGCAACAGGTAGCACCCAGCAATCATGATCTCTGACCACCTGCTTTCTTCACAGGAACCAAAACACATGGCATTTTTCCTGAGGCCTGCCCCATCCCCAGGCCTGTCTTGCAGTTTGAACAAACCCCCAAACTTCTTTGTGCCATCCTGGGGGACTATCCTTGCTTATCGACATCTGAGGCACCAACTGTAGCATCAGCAGAGACAGGAGCTACAGTGCCCATGCTTCACATGCCAACTGTCTCCAAAACGCGTGCAGGTAACACACTGCACACGGCACATGCCACACACCACACTCATGCATGCTAATGTGTCCCCAATCCTAAACTCTCCCTCACATTCTATATACAAAACCTTACTCCTTCACTTCCCTCTCCAAACCTGACCCTTTTGTAGCCTCAAGAACATTTTGGCCTTTTATGGCAACTTTGAAAAATACCTGCAACCCTTGGATTTCATATCTACTCAATTCTGAACCCATATTACTAGCAGGGCTCCTGGGCTTTCCTTTATTGACTCCACATTTAGTTTTCATTCTGCAAAGAGCCAAGGCCATAGTAGCCAATGGGGCTCGCAGGTGAGTGGGGAGAGACATACAAAATAACAATCACAAACAGACTGTACGTACTACAGTCAAGAAAACCACCAGTCTTTCAGGGAGCAACAAGCGACTAATTCTGTCTGAGTCAAAAGGAAGGGATAGGATGAGTCTAAGTGATGCCAAGTAGCATTCAAGACCCCTTGCCTGGGTGCAGGAGTACGTGAGATGAAGGATCATGGCCTGGGGTACAGATGATAGTGCCACTTGTGGTGATAGGGAACTCAGAAGTTGGGGAGGACTATGAATAGCCTATGTGGGTCACGGATAGGGATTTAAGGAGACAGTTGGCAACAGAGTAGAATGGAGGCGGGGCAGCCAATTAAACTGTTTAGCCCCTCTCTGCCCACCTTTACTGATATTCTAAGCACTGGCATCAGGCATTTAGAGGTCTACCCACTGTCACCATGGGAACTGCCCAGTCATGCTAGAAAGAGATTATCCATTCAATAGTGGCAGTATTGTCTAAAAGAAGAAAAGCTCCCAGTTCATCTTGTTCTTTTCCAATGTAGAAGAGAAACTGATGGTCTGGGTGGCAGTTTGGGACTGAAAGGGCACTGAGCTAAGTCTCCTACACCAGCCTGCTCTCCTCTCTGGTGATGCCATTTCGACTGGGAGAGCTACAATGTAGTCATCGATGCCATAAGCAGGTCCCTGGCCTCCCAGCCACTTTCCCCTTGAGTTAACTCACCTGATTTAACCCACAGACAGCCCCGGTTGTCTTCCCCCGGGGTCATCTGTCCAACAAGTTATTTCTCTATGGAGACCAGAGGATTGGGTTAAAAACTCAAGGTGACCCTTGGGGGCCTGAGTAAGCACTCTGGACCCCAGATCTTCACCCAGCTCCAATGCTGCTGGTCCCTGAACCTTGATGGAACACTGACCAATCGGGTGGACTATACTTGCCCTCTGAGGTCTGACCTGCGGTCTCAGTGCAAACACTGGGCTCTGATTTGGCCTTTGCTCCATGTGTCCCTGGGTTCTGAACATCATGTTGCCTTAGCTCAGATGCTTGACAAAGGTAGAGGATTCCTGCCTGACTGGCCTCAGCCACAAGGAGTCACAGTCTAGCTCTGTCTCTGCTGTCCATGGACTTGGCCATCACTGGGAAGTAATAAATAAAAAAAAGCCTGTTTACATTTAGTTTGTTCATGTTTTTTCTTTTGAGAAGTCTCGAAGTCATCATTTAGCAGGTAGGTCCTAGGACTACCTACCTATAAGGACCAAGAAGCTGGAGGAGAAGGAATTACAGAAAAAAGAGAGGAGATGGAATCAGCAGCCCCGGGTGGAAGGCCTAGCTAAGCATGGAGGGAAAGCAAGCTGGGGGTCCAGGTGGCTTTCTAGATGAGAAACAAGATGTTGGCCTTGATCTTCTCTGTAGAGGAGGTGGCAAGTATGTCTGCTAAAAAGACACAGTGAAGCAAAAAATGATACACATTTAACATAGCCACTGTAAGGCATGAGAAGTGGAAAGTTAGGAGTAGAGAAAAGCAATACTAAGGATGGAGAGGATGCAGCTGAGGCTAGAAATCAATTAGCGTACAGTTTGGTTTGGTTTTGTTTTGTTTTTAATTTCTAACCCTCTCACCAAGAACGCTAGGGCAGGAGGTCAGATGGCTGGTTAATCAAGGATGAAGTCAAAAACAATTTTTCAAAGCAACACTCAGCCTGTTACCAGCATCTAAGCTATGACAAAAGACAGTATGATAGAGTGAAAAGTGCACAGGCTTTGTACTTGGACAGACCTGGGTTTAGTGCCAGTCTCACTTTTTTCTGTGTGATTTAGGCAAGTTATAAAACTTTTCCAAACTTAGTTTTTAAATTTGTAGAATCGGGGTCTTACTATCTCATAGGGTTGCTGGGAGGATTAAATCATGTGAGACTTAGGTAAAGCAACTGGCGTAGTGCCTGGCACTGGGGAGGATTAAATAAATGTGAGTTCTCTCTCCCCAGTGCTTCTCCTTGTGCCATCAAGTGTTTGATTCATAAGAAATGAACAAGAGAGACTGGGAGAACAACGGAAAATACCCAGCAGTCATGGGACACAGTTAGGGCCCATGGGGAACAGTTAAGGCTTCTGTGACATTGATTGCTGACAACAAAAGCCCAGCAGCTCCGCACCCCGCAGCATGCTCGCCTGGTTGGGCACCCTTCTCCAAATCTCTAGCCTCTTCTAGTTCACTGGCCCTGCCTATCTTCAGGCCTGCTCTTTTCTCCTATATAAGTTTCAAGAACTTCACTTCTCTCTCACTTCTCTTGTTCCCTCCATCAATAAACCCCTCAAATGAGGAGTCTAGACCTGCCATCCCTGACTTTCATCACCTCATTCCCTGGCCCCACTCTGCAGGCAAACAAACTCAGTCTCCACCAGTCAAGGGGCACAGCTCTTCCTCAGTGCCCTCCTCCTGGGCAAATCCACAAGCATGTTCTCTGTCCAAAGCCTGCTTGGCTCCCTCTTGAAGTGTTTCCTGCTGCATCTTCAGTGATTTTGCACTATTTAGGTTCTTCTGACCTCTTTTACTCTTATTCTGCCAACTTACCTATCAGTCTAGTCTGTATATGTTTTTATAAATTCCACTGTCAACTGATCCATTTAGTTTTGCTTTGGATTCTTGTCATTACAACTTCAAGGCTTTCTATGTCAGCATCGAAATTATGGACTAAAAATACAAAACAGGCAGAAGGGCTAAGGGCAGATTATTGTTACCCTCACAAAAAAATCTAGACAGTATTTATGTACTACTCATTATCACTTGGGTACCAATATATCTACTTTCACATTCATCCTATATTCCTCTATGTTATCCATAAGACTATCTCAAGCAATGTTTTTGCAAAGCCTTGCAGAAGCAAGGGTTTACCAGATCTACAAGACATATTTCCAGCCAAGTCGATGAGGTCAATCTGATGTAACTCTCAATGGACACAGATCCCAACTTTGTCTTCTAGCTTCTCAGAAACTATCATAGGGTTGACCTCAAACTTCATAGACTAAATTTTATAAAACCCATCTAACTTTCTTTGTCATTATGAAGAAAGAGAAGAAAAAGGAGAAAATGGTTTACTTCCAGCTTTTTAACAAATCACTTGATTTCCCTGATTTCTTAAAGTTCGCTTATAGCAAGCAGTTTGTGGACCACTGTCCTAAGTTCTTTGCACTTATCAGAGGAATCACTGGAATCGAGCCCATTCTTTCTTTGATCTTACTGAGAATATAACATTTAACATAAAGTCTTTCTACTGTCCTCAGTATTGTCCTTTTGTGTGGGGTTCGCCCTTCCCGATGCTGTTCATGCAGGTGAGCTTTTATTTGTTCTTTCTATCTTTTGTACAAGCCTCTTTGAAAACTAATTTCTCCCAAAGTACTGTTAAGCATTTTTTGTTGGTATTATTTGAGAGATTGTTCAATTGGACTATATTATTTTTAAATAGTTTAATGTTCTTGAGTCATCGTCTATTTTATTTCTGAACTTTCAAAGTTATAATTTGCCAACGTCTACAATGCATGTTTGTCTATGGCTAGTTTTCCCCTCTCTTGCTGTCAAGAACTCTAAAATAACAATGACCACTGTCTCTCAAGGTACCCATCACTTCTACTTCATAAACTAGTTTTCTCCTTTGCTTCAACATTAGAGCTAGAGTGGTAGTTTTTCCAGTTTCTTTCTCTACCCTCTGGTGGAAGCTATAAACAAGTGGGGTGGAGTGGGGGGGCGGGGGAGGTTTGGGAGAGGGACCAAAAGCCAACCTTTCAAATATTTAAGTGTTTAGTTGGAGATTTTTAGGAGCTATCCAACGTGCTGTTTCCTTCCACTATTGCCTCTTATCTGTCTCAATCAGTCTGGGATCTATATCAGGAGCACGTCTGCTCGGTGTGACCTTATGGTATGCCCCAACACTGCTGGGACACTCTCCTTTAATTCTCTCTATCAGTAGAGTGGTGCTGTTTTCCAAGGTATCTATCCTCAGGCTTAGTATTTCAACTTACTTTTATAATGCTTTATCTCCAGGGCCAGCCCATCTCTTCTCTTGACAGGTCTGTTTACCTCTCATAGGGCAGAGTCTTTTGTACCTGTGTTCCATTCTTGGGTCCCACGTCATGAAGTTCAAGTGACATTTATGAGGTTCTAATTGTCAATCTGGTTCTTTTCTATGTGAAACTACTGGGCACCTCCTATAATCACAGATTTTCCCAGCCCATCCTGCCTGTTAAACTTGTTCACAATTTTACTTAGTTCTTTCTCTCCTCTTCCTTCGTGCTCAGTTTAATAGTGTCCTGGCACTCTTATACATCACAGGAGAGAATGTAATCTCTATACTCTACAGGGCAATTTGAAAATACCTGTCAAAATTTCAAGTGCATATACCCTTTGACCTATCAAATCCACTCTAATAACCTCACACATGTATAAGTATTATTTGTAAGAGTAAATACTTGGAAACAACTTAAATGTTCATCGAAAGAGAACTGGTTAAATAAACTAGGGCATAGACAGACAGTGGAACAATATGCAGACATAAATATGAACAAGGAAGTTTTTTAATGAGGGGAAATGTTTGTGTGTATATATATTTATAGATAGGCATAGACAGATATCCAAATAAATGCTTGTCCATGCATAAAATAACTCTGAAAGGTTAAGAAACAAACTGACATTGACATTGACTCCTGACTGCTAGCTGAGGGACAGGCATGGAAGGAGACTTTTTGCTGTATATACCTTTGAACTATTGAGTTTTGAAATGTTGGATAACATTTTTTTATTCTAATAAAAATAAGTAAACAAAACAACATAAAATAAAAACAAGAATAGTAATACTCTCCAAGTCAGGCCAGCTCTTCTCTGAGCAAACACAATCTTCCCAGCTCTTGCTTTGTACCCCGAGTCCATCATTCTGGTTGCCCAGGTCAGAAACCATGATCCCTCCTTTCCAAGGTCCTAACCATGGGAAGAAAGAAGGGATGACACCAAGTCTTGTGCCACAGGACATTCCATTTTCTGCCAGAAAATCCTGAAGATTCCTTCTGGTTCTCTTCATACTTGTGCATATCCCTGATCGACTGGGCTGACCCAGCACATTCTGGATCCGTAGCCTCTCCTACAGGCTGCTCTGGTACCCTTTGCAAAACTCTTTGGGGCCCACAAAGGGATCCACTGGTAGGCCTCCCTGCATCCACAGTGCTTAGAGGAGCCAGCCTCCCTCTTCTAGGAAGATCTCTCTAGGGACATGGCTTTGACACGATGGGCCACCCAAGGGTTTTCCTTTGCCTCTGGATCTCTTTCTTTCATGTTTTTTCCTCGTAATTCCAGTATTTACTTTCTGCAGTCCTGCTTCTCAGGAGTAAACCTAATCGATCCAAACTTAGGTTCCTTGAAATGACCCGGAACCATCGCAAAAGGCTGATAAGAAAAAGTAAAGTAAATACAAGAAACCCGGTAATCACCCTCACCTCATTTAGGCCGCCGCTAACTGATCCCAGAGCAAGGCTGGATGTTAGTATTCTCTCCATTTGATGAGAAACCTGCCCTTCACAGTCCTCAGGTTTTATAGACAACCATGTGTAATCACTCCTACAACTACAGGCAACAGGATACTGGCTTAGGGTGAGATCAGAAACAGACTGAAAGAGTAGTTGGCAATGCTCTCGTTAATAGTATCCGGGTTTTTTTTCCTCCTCAATGAAAAAATAAAAAAAAAAAAAAAAATTGAAGAAAAAATCCGAACCCCAAGGAAGAAAGTTAATAAAAAACCGGCCAACCAAAAAAAAAAAAAAAAAAGCTTCCTTCCTTTTCCAAGCCACAAATAATCAGGCCTTAGGCTAAACACATTCACTGGAAAAAACAGCAGTGCTGCAGGATGGAAAGCAGCATTCCTTTTACTCATGAAACTACAACCTCTGGTAACCTGAGCTAGCTAAATGTATCCCTCAGAATAAACATCTCCATGCACAGGCCAGTAGTGCAGCTTAAGCAGCACTCTTCATGTTTTTAAAAGCCTCTGGCGCTCAAGGTAGTTACAAATAGTAGTGGAGGTTCTGGGCATACTAGCAAAGACTATGTTCAGTTACAAGAATGAGAAACTGTTTTAGGTCATGTGGCTGTTCTCTGACTATCACAGGACTGAACAGCCTAAAGAATTCCTCCACGTGAAAACCTGATGTTTGTATTAGCAACTGGGGAGGGCTGTTATCTGATAGGACTGACGCCAGCAGCTCAGGGTCTATGTTGCCTCAGAAATGAATAGCCTAATGGAAAACAAAAACCAAAACTCAGATTGAAAAACATTCCTTCAAAAAGAAAGAAAGAAAGCAAACGGTAAAATTACTGCTTTAGCTATACTTGGCCCAGAAGTGAGAGCTCTCTATCCTTCCTATCTTCCCTAGAAAGGAATTGAGCTGCCCCGGCTTAGTACTAGCTCTGCATGTTGCCACAGATGGATTGACTCTCTCACATGCACATACACCCATGTGTGGGTAAATGCTCCCTACAATGGCTGGTTCAGAACAAGGTACGTGACCCAAACTGGCCCAATAGGACACAATTCTGGGGCTTTTGCTGGAACCTTTAAGAAAGAGAATCTTTCGGCAGGGGTTGCCAGACTGGTAGGATCTGGAGCTGCTGATGGCCATCTTTGTCACCACATGGGGAGAGACTTCCTGAGAATAAGACTAAAACAGAACCAAGTGATACACTAAGACCAGTTTCTAATGACATCATGAGGTCATGTGCTATTGGATTTTTAAACCCTGGACTCTTCAAGTTGTGTGACCTAATGACCCTCCTACCCTTTAAAAAAAATTATGTGGTTTCGAGTTGAGCCTCTGCCACTTTAAGCCTTCTTACAGAATCTATCGAATTCTTCCCCTAAAGCCCTAACGTATGGTCACATGTAATCACACATCTTGAAACACTAGTAAAATTAACTCTAAACCTGGAGAAAATTGAATTGCTTCTCTGTGAACCTTTAAGAAGCTGAGTCTATTCAACTAACCCTTTAGACAGATAAGCTTTCAGTCTGTGTGACCTTTGCCATATATAAATAATGTATCTAAGGCTACATTTCCATTTTCAACATGGTTAACAACGAGATCAGTAAGTGATGCATAAAAGCTGGCTATTACTATGTGCCCAACTCTATGCCAAGGACTATATGTACATGAACTCATTCCCTACTCAGAACAATCCAGGAAATAGAAAGTATGTATTACTATCTCCATTTTACAGAAGAAATAGAGGTTTGGGAGGTTAAATCACAAAGATCACAAAGCTACTGAGTAGCTGAGCTTGGATGATAGCCAGGAGATCTGATTCAGGAGTCTGTACTCTTAATCACTGGAAGATGCTATCCTCAGGTTAATGGAGAAAACTTCTTTTGGCAACTTATTTCTTACTAATGAGCATGTTCTCAAAAGCAATGCAAGAAATATGCCCCACAGACTACGAGTGTCTCAATGGCCAATGTTTACCTTGCAAACACAGAAATGTGTCAGGTTTCAATGCACAATAACGTTAGCACTTAATAAAAAAAAAACAATATCCATCTTTAGATTTTAGAGATGCCTAAATGGAGGAAGGATAAGCCAACTACATATGAAATGCCAGAGACTATGATAGGGACTTTACTTTCATGATTTTATTTGGACTTCAGACAGTTATTCATTTTACAAATAAAGAAACTGAATTTCAAAGAGATTAGGTAGCTAACTTGTTGAGGTCTATAAAGCTATTAAGCAGTTAAATCAGTAAGTGAGTCAAGGTGTTTCTAAACCTAAGCCTATCTTCCTTCCACACCCTCAAGTTGGGATGTGGAATATAGGGACCAGCAGGTAGAGACACATGGAAGATAGTTATCTAATGTTTAAATAGGCTGTTCTCTCTTAAACAAAGGAGCTCAAAGCCTAAAATTCTCTAAATGTTTATCCAAAAATGGAGTCTGGCATTCTCTAACCAATGGCATATGGAGCCTGGAAAAAACAGAAGCAAAAACAAACCCAGGAAAACATCCTCTTAAGAGAAGGCCTGTGCATGGGCTCACTCATATGACCTATTGGGAGAAAAGAAACACAAAATCTAAGGATTCCATTTGGGTCAGTGAAATGCATATCAGACTCAGATATAGTGACTGTGGCTTACTGGGCAGCTGACTTCATCCCAAGACAGGGTTATTACCTTGGATTTCACAGAAGGCATCTGTGTCCCACCACGTCTTGTCTGATCCTTCCCACACTCCTGCTTTCCTTTCTATCCTTGTCAGCAGCTTTAGGGAGGATAAAGCTTTAGAGCCAAAACTGGGTGGTTTGGGCATTGCTAAAATTTGCAGCTACAGCAAAACCTGATAACTTGGTATTAACAGATCATTGTGTCTCTAGTGCATAGATGTTTGTCGCACCCAGCAGCTGCCAGGGTTGGGGTTGACCAGATCGTCTGAGTCCACATTAGGATAGCTTCCCCTGATCTGAGCTTAGGACACTATGGGTCCTCCTGGAATCTGGTGTATCACACTCACCTCTGCTTTTCTCTGCTTCTCCTCTTGCTCTCTCTGCTCCTTCTCCATGCCAACCAGCTTGAGCTTCAGCTCAGACACTTCAGTCATCAGATCGAGCTTCTGAGTCTCAAGAGATGTGCGACTTAGTAGCTCCTGCAAGCAAAAACGGATCTTAAACTCATAAACCTCCATGGCAACAAAGACAACTCAAGTTCTATAGCACAAAAGCCAATCTCTAAGTCATGTGTTAGACAACACAGAGTTGTGACTGCATATAAGCTACAGGCCTATTAGGGATGGACCTGGGATGATAATCAGTCATTCGGAATAGTACAGCCCCTGCCATAACCCACTATGCTCTGAGAGACAAGTGAGCAACATTTAAATAAAAATTTTCACACAGACACCATTATTCATTATTTCTGAATAGAGAAAAATGAACACATACTCTCGAAGAACTAAATTTCTTCACTTCTATTTTAAGGCAAAGCAGCTGGCCCTTCTCCAAAAAAACAAGCCTATGACAATATATTTTTCAAAACCAATTATTTCCATATCACCTCCTTAATGTTCAGCA
>NW_011889303.1:544157-549303 GCF_000151845.1 Pteropus vampyrus | reverse complement strand
GCCCCACAGACTACGAGTGTCTCAATGGCCAATGTTTACCTTGCAAACACAGAAATGTGTCAGGTTTCAATGCACAATAACGTTAGCACTTAATAGAAAAAAACAATATCCATCTTTAGATTTTAGAGATGCCTAAATGGAGGAAGGATAAGCCAACTACATATGAAATGCCAGAGACTATGATAGGGACTTTACTTTCATGATTTTATTTGGACTTCAGACAGTTATTCATTTTACAAATAAAGAAACTGAATTTCAAAGAGATTAGGTAGCTAACTTGTTGAGGTCTATAAAGCTATTAAGCAGTTAAATCAGTAAGTGAGTCAAGGTGTTTCTAAACCTAAGCCTATCTTCCTTCCACACCCTCAAGTTGGGATGTGGAATATAGGGACCAGCAGGTAGAGACACATGGAAGATAGTTATCTAATGTTTAAATAGGCTGTTCTCTCTTAAACAAAGGAGCTCAAAGCCTAAAATTCTCTAAATGTTTATCCAAAAATGGAGTCTGGCATTCTCTAACCAATGGCATATGGAGCCTGGAAAAAACAGAAGCAAAAACAAACCCAGGAAAACATCCTCTTAAGAGAAGGCCTGTGCATGGGCTCACTCATATGACCTATTGGGAGAAAAGAAACACAAAATCTAAGGATTCCATTTGGGTCAGTGAAATGCATATCAGACTCAGATATAGTGACTGTGGCTTACTGGGCAGCTGACTTCATCCCAAGACAGGGTTATTACCTTGGATTTCACAGAAGGCATCTGTGTCCCACCACGTCTTGTCTGATCCTTCCCACACTCCTGCTTTCCTTTCTATCCTTGTCAGCAGCTTTAGGGAGGATAAAGCTTTAGAGCCAAAACTGGGTGGTTTGGGCATTGCTAAAATTTGCAGCTACAGCAAAACCTGATAACTTGGTATTAACAGATCATTGTGTCTCTAGTGCATAGATGTTTGTCGCACCCAGCAGCTGCCAGGGTTGGGGTTGACCAGATCGTCTGAGTCCACATTAGGATAGCTTCCCCTGATCTGAGCTTAGGACACTATGGGTCCTCCTGGAATCTGGTGTATCACACTCACCTCTGCTTTTCTCTGCTTCTCCTCTTGCTCTCTCTGCTCCTTCTCCATGCCAACCAGCTTGAGCTTCAGCTCAGACACTTCAGTCATCAGATCGAGCTTCTGAGTCTCAAGAGATGTGCGACTTAGTAGCTCCTGCAAGCAAAAACGGATCTTAAACTCATAAACCTCCATGGCAACAAAGACAACTCAAGTTCTATAGCACAAAAGCCAATCTCTAAGTCATGTGTTAGACAACACAGAGTTGTGACTGCATATAAGCTACAGGCCTATTAGGGATGGACCTGGGATGATAATCAGTCATTCGGAATAGTACAGCCCCTGCCATAACCCACTATGCTCTGAGAGACAAGTGAGCAACATTTAAATAAAAATTTTCACACAGACACCATTATTCATTATTTCTGAATAGAGAAAAATGAACACATACTCTCGAAGAACTAAATTTCTTCACTTCTATTTTAAGGCAAAGCAGCTGGCCCTTCTCCAAAAAAACAAGCCTATGACAATATATTTTTCAAAACCAATTATTTCCATATCACCTCCTTAATGTTCAGCACAGCCTTCAACACATCTCATTGTCAGACCTCACTGCAATGAGCCCAGAAGTGAGCTTGAGCATATAGTAGAGGTTCAATGAATATATACTGAATGATTATATTAGAATCTTATTATTTGAGATGATCTTTCCTGGGCTGTACCAAAATTACAACTTGGCCACTATGAGATGTAAGTAAGAAGACTATTATTTCCTTATTGTGAGGACTTCTAATGGGAGGTTGAGAGGCTATTACTAGTCCTGCCATTCGTAGAACAGTAGTAGACAACAAGTTGCCATTAATATACACTTAATTTGCATAATTAAGGCAAAATACAAAAGGGATAGCCAAAACACCTTCCAAGAACTACTAGGAATTATGAAGAACCTCAAAAATCAGGAGCATTTCCCAAAGTCCAGAAGCAATATGTTTCTCCATTGGCAAAAAGCAATGTTCCACGAGGTTCAAAATCCTTGGCAGACATTGAATACATAGGTCCTTGAAAGAGAATGTAATATGGAGATCAACTAGGAGATCAACAGGCCAAATGAGCAGAAGGAAAAGACACAGTATCCTGCCATGGTCTGAGCATTCCGTAACATCTTAGGCAGCCCAACCGAGTACAAGAACGGTAATCTCAACACTATTCTAACCCAAACAGCTGTGATTTCACATATTCTGAACGGTCCTCAGATCATGAACCAAAAAACACAGGACAGAGATTTTAATTTAGAATATGTGATTCCCTACAGCAAAAGGCCCTCAGTACCTCAGAAAGCCAGGCTACAAACTGTCCATCTGCCAGTCTGAAAGGATGAGTATCTAGAAGCCATATTAGCAAAATGAGCTGAGGACTGGACTAAGAAGGCCAGGTCTTCCTGGGCCTCCAGACTTAAAGATGGCTTACAGGGCAGAGACGGCAGTACCGTCATGCCAGAAATGTGGATTACTTGGTCATGAAGAGTCAGCCAGATAAGTGTGTACAATGAAGTTGGGGACTTGGGGGACACAGATTCACTGAGTGTCTCCTCTGTGCCAGATACCATTGGGTACTTTACATACATGCTTTCCATAAACCCTCCCAGGGATTTGGCAGTAAATATTATTATCCCAACTTTACAGATAAGGAAACTGGCCCAGATATTGACCTATCTTGGCCAAGGACACATGACAATCAACAGCAGAGTTAGTTTTCAAACCAAGGTCTGCTCACTCCAAAACTTATTTTTATTTAATGTATCACATTGTTTCCCAAACAGAGGAAGAAGTCCAAGAATTTTAAGGAAAATTAAAAATACATGCTGAATAAAAGGCAATCAGCAAATATCCACTGAACCCAGGAAATACTCATTCAAATGGACAAGATTTTGTTGAGTACATATTGTCTACTAGGGCCTGGTGTTAAGGCTATACAGAACATAAAAGGCCCTAAAGGTTACTCCCTGGGTGAAGACAATGGCATCTCTGAGTTGAGTATCTTAAGATGTAATCCTTCCCCACACTACCTATTTACTCCTACCTCCTTCTTCCTCATCCCCACCTCCCTCTCTGTCTCCACCACCTCATAATTCTGTTTATCTCTTCATCCTTTCATCAACTTGCTTATTCCAAAAAGGATTTGAGGCACTTTGCAAAACAGACAATTCAAGTTAAAAAATAAATCATAAAAAATAAAGCAGGTAAGAAAAGAAGTAGAAGTCAGAGTTATAGCCGGTATAAAAGTCATACCCTAAAGTTCTATATACAACTAGAGATGGACTATAATGTGTATGTGAGCTTCCCAGCCACCAATGCAAAAATGAAAAGGAACAATTCTACAAATTAAGGTCCATGAGATAACAATTGCTTTGGAGTGCTGAGAACAGAGAAAATATTCTTCCATGAGACGTCACCTGTTTATTCAACAAATATATTTTTAAATATCTACCAGATGTCAAGGCCTACGGGATGACAGTTAAAAACATAGCCTCTGTTGAGTGCTTGAGTATCTTAAGATAATACTCATGCTGTTTGTCTAATAACCAGCATTCAAGATACTGCTTTGCTGGGATTCCTCAAAATGTCTTTCTTGAAAGCTAAGAATCTACTCTACTTCCATTATTGCCAAAATCCCTCTAGCTGTTTTAATTGCCAAGTTGTAATTGGCCACGCCAATGTTCCAGCTGACAAGGATAATAACCTAATTGGTCACAATAGTCATGCCAGGGTTCCTACTGGTCACACTAACATTTCAAGTGGACATTCCAGTTGGACACACCAAAGTTTTAATTAGAAACCTGAAGCTGCTTAATTTCACATACTCCACTGATAATTAAACTTTCACCAGGCGGCCTCCAACAGAGGTTATATACTGTAACCTCTTCTTCATACATGTCTTAATTGGATATAACTACCCTACATTCTCAACTACTCCTTCTACTTCCAGCATAAGTTGAATCTTGACTTTTGCACAATACGATACATCCTCCCCCATCATCTCTAGTGGAGACCACTCTGTTCTAACAACCTGACTTACAGAACACCTTTCTCCCTGCTTCAAGACTGCTTCCAGATCACTATCTGTCCCTATTGATCTCTGTGTCTGCCCTCCTCTGCTAAGGCAGCACCACTCAGTTATATCACATTTTCCCCAAATATCCAGAACCCACTATAGTCTCCCATTGTCCTTGTGGCTTTTGTCTTTTAATCAACAGTTTCTTTACATACTTCAGGCACATTCCGTCTCCTCAGCAACTTCAACATCCTTGTTTATCTTCCTTTTAACGTCCACTCTGGCTTCACAATTCTCGAACTCAACACCAACAAGCTTTGCTTCCACTTCGTCTTAGGTTTTCAGCAATATGGCTACAACCTGGCCCTCATCTTTGTCCAGAATGCATTTGCTCTGCTCCTAAAATGTTCAGTTCTGAAGTTCTCTCCTCTGGCTACAATCCTCTGACCTTTCAACTGTCCCGTTTCCTCAGTCGAATAATCTTTAAGTTCTTCTTCAGTGGCTGCTAGTTACTTAATAACTCTCTATTTTCCTAGTTTATTGACTTCCTTTAAGCACTATTTGCTTCCTTATCTGCTCTATACCTTGAGATTAATCATTTCAGTCATATCATATCGGCACCAGAAAATCCCTCATCCAGCCCATCTCTGCCCGTAGACCTAAAGTGCATTTGATTTACCAGAGCCCAGGCCATGCCAAACCTCAAAGTCTTTTGTTTATGTTTCTACTCCCCATGACCTGAGAATTGCTGGTAAAAGTCACTTAATGACATCAAGTGGTTTCTGCACAAATTTAATTACAGCTGATCTTCCAATACTGCCCGACAGAACTTGTATTCATTCCTTTCAGAGATCATTCCAAATCTTTTCCATTCTCCTCAATTTCTAAACCCCACCCTATCCCTCACTTCTCCTCAAATAACCTCTCTTCGTATTTACTGAAAAGATTTTTAAAAATCATCTGATCATTCATTGAACTTATATCCTTTCTATTTCAAAGTTTCCCAGAATCGTCTTTCATTCATATCTCTTAAATCTATGT
>NW_011889303.1:531535-543347 GCF_000151845.1 Pteropus vampyrus | reverse complement strand
CCAAACTTTCAGATGCATCTTAGCTCTCAACTGACTCACGCTTGATCCACTCATCAATGTAAACTACTCCTTGCCACCCCTTCCTTCCTTTTAGTTTTCCTGACCTTTCTTTTTTCTTTTCTATCCACTTTGCTGGCTTTCTTTTATTCTGTCTACCTCTTAAGAAAAACATTCTTTGGTCCCTAGCTCTCATCCCCAAGACTGGAGACATCTCTGGATCCAGCCTATTTGTCTGGAGAACTGAGGCAAGGCTTGGCTCCTGCTCAGACCTGCACAATAAGGTCCTGCTGGGAATCTCTTTGAATCATGCAGCCACCATAATGTGCAGGGAGGTGAAATGAGGGGAGGCAGGGGGCTGGAGATGAGGGGCAAAGGTTTCATAAGCAGCACTGACTTCGGCTTTCTCAATTGTTTCCAGGTTGCTGCATAAATGAGAGAGCAAGGGACAGAGAGGGGGTGATATGGGAAACCGGTATTTTGTTTTTCCTACTATGAAGGAGCATGAAACTAAGTAATGAAACTTTAGGAAAAACCAATGGAACCAATGAATTATCTCTCATCCCTCTCTTTCCCTTCACCACTACATGTAATATCTTCCAGAAGGACAAATAAGACTCCTTTCATGGAGACAAAAAAAAAAAAAAAAAGCCTACATCTCGGAGCAAATTGTTATTTCCTGTTTCCAAAACTCAGTTTCTGACTAGAGCTGATACAAAGAATTTGCCTTTCAACTTATTCTCCCCTTAAATTGCCACATCTTGAAGCAATTACCTGCATCTTTAAGTATGGAACATGACCCAGGGAGGTACTAACCAATGACAGAGGACTGGAGCCAGGCTGGCAATCTGAAACCAGAATGAAAAATTGGGCCAGAGAAAGACATGAAAGGAAAAATGTGTCCTTTACCCTTTGAAGTAAGAGGCCCAGGCCTTGTCGGGAAGCCATGGTCATGAGTAACACTGTGCAGAGGAGGAGCTCAGAGTCAGCCTGGGTCTGAGTCCAGACTCAGTCTCCACTAACAAAGTCATCTCTCTGAACCTCAGTCCCCTGATCTTTAACAAAGAATAAAGCACCTACTTCACACTGGGGTCTGGAGGTCCGACAACAAATGAGATAAACTTGAGCAAAGGGCTTATTTCTGCTTCATAAATCTCCCAGGGGGAGTTTTAGGAAATAACTGGCAAATTCTTGTTTTCTTCACTCATGACTCTAGTGTCTCACCTCCTCAGACAGATTTGTGTTTCCACAGGATTATGTCCACGGCTCTGTTTAATATTCTGTTTAAGATAGTAATACCTCTTTAAAGGTGCTTTTGGAAAATTTATCAGCCCTGTGTTGCTGATGCTTTGCTGAGTTCACATATCTGGGCACATTGTTCCCTCACTCACCTCAAGGGCAGGAACTAGGCATGTGTCCTAGGCCCTGTATCCCCCTGCTCAGTGTTCTTGACTCATGCTGGCCATTTGTGTGACTGTTCGATTTTAACAAAACTGGAATAATGGTACTACAGCTCTAAGAGGTGGGCAATGCCAAGTCTGTACTGTCATCTCCATTCCCTATAAATAAGAGCTCAGGTTCATTGACTTTCTCAGATCAACAAATGGTGAATCTACAGAAAGTCATGTCCACTGACTCCAAATCCCCTAAATTTGTCACTCTCCACACCTCACCTAAAAGGCAGCCAAAACAATGAGGTTGCGTGATGTCTGGAGCTCTGGACCAGGTAGAAGGACTGAAATAGAGCCTGGTGTCCTTGAACATTTTCCAAAAGCTGGTTATGTCCTCATGAGGAGGTCTGCATCCATCCCTTCTTTCTCTCCACTCAGCTTCCCTATCCTGTCTTGTTTAGGGGCACTGAACACCATTTCTCCACTTGACATTGATTACGTCATAAATGGCCAGTCTCTGGAAAGGGCTGCATTTGACTGTTGGCTCTGTACCCAGTGAATAGCATCAGCTCCTTCCCTGAAATCATCACCCTCTGGAGAAGGGTCAGTGATGGGGGTAGAGAAGCTCACTGAACCTTTAGGACACCAGAGGACCCATGGAGACCACATCAGAAAAAGTCACCTCATATATATCAGCAGACAATGGAGAACCCTCCCTGTGACACAGAGATTTTGTTGCCAACATGATCTGAGCCTGTCACAATGAGGAGGCACTGGCCTATGCCTGTATTCTGGGGTTCTATTCGAGGCCCTGGGCTCAGATAGCCCAGTGGGCAGCCCTAAGAGATGCAGCTGGACAATGCCTTAACCTACTTAAGGAACAGAGGGCAAGGCCCAGCTCTGTGATCTCTGTATCCAGACCAGTGGCTCAGACTACCCCAGACCCACATAAACTGACCCAGGCTGAGTGGCCCCTTGAAGACCTATTTGTATATTACCAGGAAAATGTCTCTTCCTAATAGGGGAGGTTCCCTGGAAAATCTAGACATGCTCAGTGAGTCTGAGACTATATCTGAGTAGGTGCTTCCCTAGGCAGTCCCAAGAGATGCTGGAGTTGCCCCCTTCCCAGACCACATGGGTTGCAGACAAGTAATGTATACTTCTAAATTTTATCTATGTACTGCCCATGTGGATTGGCCCTTGTGCTGATTCTGTTTAGTCTGGTGTGCCCATCTAACTCCAAGTTCTTCATGGTCTCTCTTTCTAGAGACTGGATGGGTTAATGCATAGAAGAAAACAGATGGGAACTGAGAGACTGGCACTTAGCAGGGGCCAAGCCGGGCCAGGCTGAGGGGTATGTGGCTCACGAGTTGGGTAGGAAACTCCCTTTCTCCATCTTGGCCTCCTAGAGGGAGGGTGACTGGTCAGGAGGACAACTGTGGGGAGAGATAACCCAGTGGGGTTTTTGTAAGCACAAGGTTCGTGCTATGCTGGTGAGGTATGGGTTCCTTTAAGTCACAAGTGCTACTATAGCCAGAGTAGGGGACAAAGTCTAGAGCAGAGGTTATGAACCAGGTTATGGAGGTCTGTGAACCAGGCTTGACCTGAAGGCATGTAGCCGAGGTTCACACGGTATTTTTTTTTTTTTTTCATTTAAATTGGTTGCCAATGTTTTTAAAACAGAAACATCTTTAAATCTACATTTCCGGCTTCTTGTGAAAAATGGGACTACCTAGCAACAGTAGGCCTACATGGGCAGTCAGCTAGAGGTGAGTAGCAGCTGCCTCATTTAGACAAAACACATTCAGCATGCAGGAGCAACATACCCGAGGGAAGCAGTGTAAGAGGCAGCCAGAAGGTCCCATACTGTGACAGTAAAAAAATGTTCAGAGCTCCTCAGGCCTTTGAGTAGGAGGTCAGGCTTGGCCCAGGGCAGGAATGGTCTCTGGGAGCTGGCAGAAAGAGGCAATTGTTTGCCTCCATTCTCTGCCTCAAGGCCATGAGTCATTCTTGCTCCTACCACCAGAAGCCAAGAGCCCTGCGGTCCAGGATAACACAGTCAAACAAGGCAAGTCTCGGCCTGCTCCAGTTCAGAGGACACATACATACAAATTCCAAGCTACAGATGACATCACATCAGCACTGTGGTGCAAGAATTAAGTGTCTTTTCAAACGGCATCAAGCAGATTTCAGGAAAGATGAACATGTGCAGCAGAGTATTCGACTTGGGATTTGGAGCTGGGAATTCAAAGATCTCAGCTCAGGCAACATCAAGTCCAGAAGACACATGAGTGGGAGCTGAGGCTCATATGTGTCCTATGATGTGAATGCAGAATTTGCCAAGAAAGGAGCATTCCACACTCTTTTCATTTACCCTTAAAAGACTGAGAGAACACAATGAAAGTTCTGAGCATAAAAATACCTTAAGTTCAGGAAGATCTTTAAGCTCCAGAAGTAGCTAATAAGAGCTACCATACTCCAAAAGATACCAAGCCAAGATATCCACCTCTATGGTGCATGCAAACCACAGGCCTGCTGCCAAACCCATAGCATTCAAGAAAGAAGATCTAGAATAAACAGGACAAAAAGGGTAATTGAGATTAAAACTTTTTCAAAAGTCTAAAATCCAGTCCATGGGATAATGCTTAGAAGGACAAGATGGACTCCCCCAGGTGGTGCTGGGAACCACCGTCAGACTACTTGACTAAAAGACCCTGACAAGGGAGCAGAAGCTCTGCCAGAGAGAGGGGTATAGGGCAGTCCTGGAAGGGCAGCCAGGAGTGGTGGTCAGAGGGCTCAGGAACAACAACGTAGCCATTCCCAGACCTCCAATTACGTGGTTACTTGCCAGGCACTGCCTTCCAGAAACATCCACCTTCTGACATTTTTCTGACAGACCCCCCTTTCACATTCAAATTTCTTTGTTTCTGTCTGGGGTTCTTACAGCACTCCATGTCTTCATCGTCTTCTCTCATCCCCACCCCAAACCACACCTTATGCAGCCTTGAAAATATAATCTAGTGGGTTGTCCAATGCACTCTTTGTGAAGATGCTTTTTCACCATTTGAGGTTTTTCCCTGAGGCTATTTCCTTCCCTGAGTCTTCAAAAGAAAGATTCAAAAGTTTTTAAAAACAAATAAATAAAAAGACTCAATTTCTATCACTACTCAGGTTTTCAGGGAGTATGATGAGCGAGAGAAGTGGCACACAATTTAAAAAGAAAATTAAATGGAGCCAGGAATGTGGTAACTTATTAATCATCAATGAAAAGATAACTAATAACAGCTTCTGAGCTGCTGGAACTAGTTTTTTTAAAACCATTTGCATAAGAAAACTGACTGACTTTTTAAAAGTTTTTCGAACACACTCAAACAAAACTAGGAGATACCTGGGAACTAAGAGACTTATCTTAAGACCAAAGGTCATATTCAAAGCCTGTGTTCATTACTATTTTATGAAGAAACGATTTTAATTTTATGCTGATCACAGCAATAAAAAAAAAAAGTACACCTTTGAGGGAAAGATTCCAAGGGACCATTTAATCAAACCCACCCTTTTGAAGGGACTGACTTTTGTTCTTTAAATAATTAGTGAGTACCTTTTATGTGCCAGTACTATACCAGGAGCTACAAAGCATACACACACAAACTTCAGCCACAGTTGTTTTTTTTTTTTTTTCAAAATAACTGAAAATGTTAAGAGTGATATAAATTAACCTGTGATATTAACTAGATATATTAGATTTCATAAAATAAAATTTCCAGTTAGCTTCTCAACAGATTCTGAAAAGACTTTTGATAAAAATTCAATATCCTTCCTAAAAATTTCAGTTCATTATTTACAATAGGGTAGAACTGTTCAAGAGTAGAAGAGTCAAGTCAATTATACTTTCACTCAAAAAAATTAACTGTGATAGTAAAGACAACTATACAGTAAAATTTAAAAATGGGGAAAAAAAAACTATGATGTGAAGCATTCAAAATCTGAGGACTAAATTGTATCTGTGATGTGAATAGACCTTTGTAGATTACATGTACACATAACAAGGAAGACCAAAAAGAAACAAGGAGAAGACACTTAAGAGATTTATTTCACTGGTAAGAGAACAGCTAATTATTTTTCATTTTGATATCAATTAAATTATATTAAAATATTATATGTGTAATAAGCTTTATCAAAGAAGACTACAGAGTGAGAGGGGGAAGAGTGAGTAGAAAAAGGACACACAAAAAGCTAACTAATTGACCTTCTAAAACTCCAGATGATACCTGCAGTCAAGCTGTAGTTCATGTGATAATATGAGGGTGACATTGCCAGCAGAGATCTCCTTCACTGAACCAGTCCTGGAGAAAGTGCTGCCTGGGAATCTGTCTAACTAGCCCAACAGGTTATTCATCTCGGGCCAGCCCTATACCTCCCTCCCCCCTCTGCAACTCTCAGTGTTCAGGCTGCTTTTACCTGCTACATAAAACACCACAAGCTGAGCAGCCAATCCTACCTTCAGGCAGGATGGAAACGTAAGAGCTGTAACCCTGATATAAAAAGGGGTTTTAACACATGAGCCCCGATAGAACCCTTGGGCCTTCAGCCCCACGCACCCTTACCTGTTGAAGCATCTCTTCAGCAGCATTGAGTTTCACCTGGTGTCCTTCCAGACACACTTCCAAGTCCCGAATCTTCTCTCCTTGGGCTTCCACTTGGTCTGTGAGGACACTCACCTGTCCCGGGAAATAAAGCAATGTTGAAAGAGCAGGAACAGCTCCCTGCAAGAGGTGAGCCGGGAAACCACACCACTGATCCTTACATAGAAAGAATGGCTTTTCTGTTCGGCCAGTGGCAGGTGGGGTAAGTGTCCCGCATGAAGGAAACCCCAGTTGTTTTCTTACCTTGCCAGGGTGTCTTGGCCACCGCCTGAACAATGTACGTCACATTTCCTGCTCTCAACGGACTCAAGGGAAAAATACCCGACAGCCACGGTGCTGCCTCTGGGCTGGACTCTTGCTCTTATTCCTCTTCTAGAGCTTACTGGGGCAGCCCCGACCTCAAGGCATATCTCAGCTGGCTTGCCAGGGCTGACACTTCATGTGGAAGAGCAATCCAAGCTCCTGTGGAGACTAACCAATGACCTCACCTCTCTCATAAGGGTGTGCGGACTGCTCACCTATCAGATGAGTGTTCTGAAGCAATTAAGGAATGTGGGACATAAAGGGCATGTATTAGCACTGACAAAACTTGGCTCCAGAAAGGTTTTTGTGTTTCACAGGCCAAAACATGACTCTAAGTCATAAATATACACAAGCCACATTGCACTTGGCAGGAAAAAAGTCATCTTTCTGAAGAACACTGAGAATATTGGAATTAATTAATAAAAATCCATTTATAATAAGTCACTTATATTATACCCTAAATATATACTGAAAGGATTTTCATAGCCTTCTCTATTAGCAAACTGCCCTGGGATCCTTTTTTCCTTGTTCTTAATTAAGAGGTGCCTCAGAGCAGGAAGGTAAGGAAAGCAAATGGGTGACCTCCTAAAAATAAAGAAATCAATGCCTTGGTAAATTGAAATCAGACTCTTTTGGTTTTTAACCAATGTTTGAGTCATTTCCATTTACGTATAGATGATCCTAAATTATTTCTTGGTATGTAAAGGAATGAGATAGCTGGATCATGAAACAGTTAATGTGAATTCACTTATGAGTGTTTAAATACACTTTATGAATTATAAAGCTCCCCTTTACAGAGGCACTAATCTAAATTAATATGGCTACTCTCCGCTTTCCTTTTTTATGTTCCCAAGTGATTAATAAATTATTGAAACATATTCCTGAAAGCACGGTATGCTAACTTTTCAATTATAATTCGAAAACAGACACCTGCTGCCAAGTAAGTCCAATTTAAACACAAACCTTTGTGATTTCTTGGTTTGTTTTTTAATCCTTCTTGTCCAATGCCTTCAGCAGCCTGGTCTTTTCAATTACTAACTCTATTTTCAAAAAAGGTAAGATTCCGGGGAGTGGCCTTTGCCCCTGGGTCCCAGAGTTTCTCTTTGAGAAGGATATGTTATGGTTAATCTTATTATGAAGATTAACACACATAGTCTGCATAGGGCCTCGGGGCCATATGTTGTGGTACCCAAGGGAATAATCTGTGGTCTCTAGTATTCTATAACTTGTAGCTCAGCTGCATAGAAGACTCAAGATACACATGGCTGCAGAGTACTTATGAACTTCAGTGCTCACTCTAAGCATTACGAATGGAGAAGTGTAGAAAATTGAGACGAGATATATAAAGATCCTAGAATTTGACCTTTATTCAACAAAAACATGTATATTTTTAAGCCTGTACTACATGCTAGGCATATTTTGAACAGTGGAAGAAACAGAAAAGTGGAAAAAAGAAAAGAAAATCCTTGCCCTGAGAACATACATTCTAATAAAGATATAAAAGATTTTGGTTTTATTCATTTTAACTAATCCTGAGAACTAAGTATTTTGTTCTGTGTGATTTCCCTTGCTCTTCTATGAGTAAACCTAGGAAAGCATTCAAGGCCAAGGGCCCTAATTAATTCAGTCTGGCCGACCTGCCCTGTGAATTAAGCAAGAGGCCCTAGCATGCTGATGGTAGTTCTAACGAGCTCCAAGGGGCCACTATGGAACAGCGGTGATCACATAAGAGCAACTCTAAAAGTCTGTCCACAAGCTCCTGGCAGAATAGAAACAGCCAGGATCCACTTCTGACTTTTCTGATAAGCAGTTTCCCAATTGTGTTAGGATTACTTAAATAAGGATTATTCAAGAATTTGGAATTTTAAAAACCATGAACATCAAAGAGATTATCAAATAGGACTTCTTTATTAAACTGTAATCCTCTAAATAGGAATGTGTTATTTTAGCCATAAAGATCTCTGGTTCAAAGGTTTACAGTTTAATACTATTTGCTGCAAAATTCTAAATAGGACACTCATTAATCATGATGGCCTTTCAAATTACACATTCCTTAAAACATCTGTGCTCTATCTAATGTGCTATCTAATCTGGCTCTAGCTACCTCTCTGAAGGTAGTTTCCACCAGGCTTCTTCGCATAACCAGCCCCTGCCACATGGCCCCTTCCTGTTCATCCCACACATCCGGCATACTCCTATCTCAGGGTGTAGGCCGGACCCACCACCTCCTCCGTCTGGAATATGCTTCTCCAGGTAACCAAATGGCTCCCTCCTTAGCTTCCTTCAGGTCTCCTGTCAGAGAGGCCTTCCCTGACTACACAGTCTTTATCCTGCTCTATTTTTCTCCATAGTATTTATCACTGCCTGAAACATCTGTGAACTGGTTTATTGTCCACACACACACACACACACACACACACACACACACACACACACAGAAACTCAAGAACGGGGACTGACTTAGTCTGTTTTCTTCACTGCTGTATCCACAGTACCTAAAACCAGTGTCTGCCAAGTTGTGAGGACTTAAAGATTTTTTTAATGAACAAATCAATGAAGTGAAGAAAAAAAAGGACGCAAAATTATATAATTGTATAAGTCTGAACTTAATTATTTAAGATAGGGGCAGAACAGGAAAAAAAAAAAGGGAGGGACTGAAAGGAAAGGCCAAAATGATAAACTCTTTTTGATTCTCCAAAGTTTCAAAAATAATCATTTATTACTCTTACATTCATAAAATGAAGTGAAATGGAAAAAAAATAAGGTGAAATGGAAGAAAAAATATATACTGCGGCCTCCTAACTCTAGGGCTCTAAGCTAATACCCGTCTTGTCCACCACCCTTCAAGATTTTTAAGGAACTTTGATTGGGCTATTCATCTTATTGTGCTCCAGACTGTGAAACACATACCAGCCCTTGATGCTTGATTCATGCATTTGAGAGCTGACACAGCAAAGAGCCCCTGCCACAACAGGCCTTGCATAAGAATGCTCAACTTTATGTCCTACCAAGGAATGCAAGTTTTCAGAACTGAAACTGTTCCCTTGACTATCTTTCTCCCATGAAAAGTTTTGGAGTTCTTCTCTTTGAAGCAAGAGTCATCAAAGGCTTATTAGCCCATATTACCAGCTCTAGGGGATTTGTTTTCCAAGTGTAAGTCTAGATCCAGCTCCAGGTGATTTGGGCCTGATCCCATTAACATGCACCCTTAAACCCATATCACTCATGGCTCTGTTTTATTAGTAACATGAAGACATAGCTTATCATCCTTGCAAGACCCCTGGCCTCCTAAAAGACAAGGCTCCATTAATCAGCCTGGCCAAAGAGCGTGTATAAAGGTGGGTGCTCAGTAATCCATGATAAATAAATGAATATTTTCACAGCCTCCCAAAGCCAAGTCCAGAGTTAAATTGTGCCCCCAGTTACTTTCTGCCTTACTTCAGGAAAAGTATTTCTAAAAATATACACTTTGGGAGAAGGATAAATCCAAAAGAGAAAACCCCTTGTGCTTCTCTCTCATTTAGGGTGGCTGCAGAGTTGGAGGTAACAGATAAGCTGGTTCCCACCAAAAAGGACCCACCTGTAATATGAGGGACTCCTTATCTCCTTCTAGACGTGCCAGGCGTTCCTGATATGTTTCATTACTAGTGGCACCGTGGTGATTTACCTGGGACTAAAGGGAAGAAAAAAAAATGTACTTAAAAGATTGGAAAAACATCTTACCAACTTCTAAATCAAGTATGCATTTTGTACAAACAGTTTCACTGAATATATGTGTAAAACCACCCGAATAGGAAACCACAGGATTTCAAAACTACAAGGAGAACCTGACCAGATGCCATTGATAGGCATGCTTTGAAAGTTGGCAAAACCAGCCCCTGGATGACCTCATCCAAGAAGGCCTCAATGGAGCTCCAGGCCCAGTGGTGCTTGACTTGACTGGACATGTTGGGTCTGGTTTAGCTGGATGCACTGCCTGCCAGAGGCACCAATAGCAATAAGGTTCTACTCTTTGAGACTGGGTAGCTGGTACCATTCACAAAGGAGCTACGTGAGAACAACTCCTGCAAAGATCTTGGTATCTCTTAACTCTCATGCCAGGGTTCTCAAAAGCCAGGGCACAACTTGTAGCATGGAAGCCTGTCCTGAACCTCATAGTGAGCACGGAGGACGGAAGATGCCAACTGCAAGGCCATTCATCTACTCACACATCCCTTCCAGGAGTGGACATTCCCACCACTCTATAAGGGCTCTGGTAGCCAGACTGGCACACTGTGTTTCTGGAGTGTTATAGCTGAGATAAGCAAGCTAACATGAAACATCTTGAGAAGAACCCAAATAACCCAGAGAGATCTCAAAAGGCTAAGCAGAGAGAAAACACAGGAAACGGAAAGTAGCCAGAAACCATGGACAGAGAGAAAAAGGAGATTTGAAAGAGCAGACAAGAGATAGAATCCTATAAAACACCCTGAGCTAGAGACAGGTGCTATAGTCACTTTCGGGGTGTGTCTGACCTGGTTGTACGCAGGGAGGATAGAGGTAGCTGCTACTGGAACTGAGTTGGCCAGATACCACCAAACACTCCCTTCCTATATGCTGAATAGAAGGCTGAAACCAGAGGCCCACCACAGGTCATCCAGGGGCTTGACAGTCTGAAGAGTAGGCCTTATTGTTAAGTGGGGAAGTGACAATCATCATAATCTGAGCTGCACCAGAGGAATCAATGCTCCAATATTTATGAGGCAGGTACCTTCTACGCCAGAAGAAAGTCACGATTGTGCAAAAGAAGAGGTTGGAGAGGAACCCAGGCACAGGGAACTGAAAGTAGCTCTCTTCTCCAGAGCCCATTTTCCCACATTCCGACCTTCAGAGTGGGCTTTCCAGCCCTCCTCCATTAAGAAAGGGCATCTCCTTTCTTCCCTTATCCCACCCCTTCTCCAATACACAGTCTAAGTGAGGGCAGGTGGCAGAGCCAGGCCGGGCCCTAGAACATAAACAGGAACCATTCTGCATTCAAGCCTGGAGCCTCAGTTAGGAGAGAAGCACTGGCTACTTGTTGAAGATACAGTTGGAGGGTGAGCCTAGGGGCCATTTCTCAGGGCAGCTGTACCAGGCACAAGCTCGATGGGACACACAACACCCCTGCCATGCCTTTGCCTTTTACTCCAGCCTCTTTGCAGTCTGCCTCTTGTTCATTGTTAAGGAAGCTCTTTCACACCATAGACAAAGGGCCTTAACAATCGCAAACAGCTTCTTTGTATTGATAGCAGTCTATTGTAGTTACTTTAATTAATATTCCAGACCTCATATGGTCAAATCCTCCGACTAGTATCCAAGGATATAATTACAACTTTCTCAGAATACGACAAGAAAAGAGGAAAATAACCCTTAACAGCAGGTCAAGTGCTTTCCTGTCAAAGAGCTCACAGGATGGAGATTTTCAGGGGATAGCTAGAAAAGGACCCAGGCTCTCAAGTG
>NW_011889303.1:513562-530107 GCF_000151845.1 Pteropus vampyrus | reverse complement strand
TTAATCCTTTCCACAACCCCATGAGATGGGTACTATTTTTATTCCTATTATACAGATAAAAGAACTGAGGCACAAAGTGCATGAACAAGGCACAACGGATAATTTGCCCAAGTTACTATATATGAAATTGGCAAATTTTCCGTTGTTATAACTTAATTGAGGAGCAAATTAAGCACAAAAAATTTCTTTTTATATTGGGATTGAATGAGAATTGACTTAAAATAAAGTTTAAAAATTCTGTCTGTACAGCCATGCCACCCTGAACACGTCTAATCCCATCTGATATCAGAAGCTAAGCAGGGTCGGGCCTGGTTAGTACTTGAGAAGACCGGTTACTGCAGGCATAAAAAAATAAAAAAATCAATCAATAAATAAATTTCGTCTGAACCTAAATGTCTATTAATAGAGAAGTAGCTAAATTAGCTATGGTTTATCCATATTATGGACGATTTGCAGCATTTTAAAACATGAGCTAGTATTTTGGATCATCATAAAAATATAATAAATATTAGAGAGTGAAAACAGTACTATCCATAGATTCACACAACGTGATACTAGAAAACAATATTATACAAGTGTTTGCAAGGTTACACAACAACCCTAACAGTGCTCTCTTCTTGGGAAGTGTCTGGGATATGAAAAGTTAGGGAGGGAAGGTTTGATCAAGATGGCCTTTAACCTTAATCAAAATATTTGAGCTTCTTAAAAAACATGTTTATTTTCTTGAATAATTAAAATATATTTTAAAATCTAAAAGCACTGTTCGACTACTTAGAATAGTGGTTCTGGTACTTTTTTCCTCCCATCACAGATTTGAGGGGCACATCCTCCCCTAGCAGTCACAATGGCCCAGATAACAGTGATGCCCACAGCAGAAAGATCTCTCCCTCACCCCAAATTACTGCTCTAACGTAACAGGGCGTCTTCCTCTCATACTGTCTACCAAAATCACTGCAGTTCTCTAGCAAGTTTGAAAGGTATTAAACAGCAGTGAAACAGAGATAACGTCCCAGACATAAGTCTGCCATATTGCCATCTTTGTTTTTTTGTGGAATATGGAGCCATGTGTTTACACACTCTAAATAAGACTGATAGCTTAACAAAACTGCCATGGCTTACCTAGCAGAGCACAGACCAGAATAAAATGCCACCTCCACTTAGAAAAGAACCTGGAAAGCATCTTATAACAGGGCCAAGATTATTATTTTAGAATCATCTTGTTGAATGTTAACATTCATCAGCCAAAAGTGAGGATTTGAGTTTAGGTGAATAAATGTATACCCTCTATTCCAGTAATTGGGCAACAGTTTCAATTACTTCCTGATATCATTCTTGCATTACAAAATGGAATGTATCATCAGGGCATAAAAGCCCACATGGTTATGAAAATGTCATTCCAATTATTCAGAAATGTGTTTTAAAAGACAGAGTTAGGACACAGCTCTGTTTTGGCCTAGTTTAAAAAGAATTTGCAGTGGAGTTGCAACAGAATGCTTGGATCAATACTGAGACCATACATCTAGGACCCTGAGTGATTCCAGGTTTGGGAGTCTCTGAAAAGTTTTGTCCATATTCTCTATTTAGTAAATCAGTGATAAAGTGGTCGCCCAACTCTCCATGTATGAAGTCAGATTGAGAGAACTATGCTGTAATTCCACTGAGGGGAGAAAATCCAATAGAATTCTGAAGGAGGCTACATGCTAAATTTTTATTCCTCTCCACTCTGAGATGGCAAGTGAATTTAAAGGAGAGTTTCTACCCTGTTCTACCCTATTGAGGATGCTCATTCCATTGATGAATATAAAACAGAAAGAGAGTTTTTACTCAACTAATGATGTTAGCCCCTAGGCAGACCTGTCCATTGGACAACTAATGTGTTAAGCTGTGTTATACATCTATTTGATCCAATTTTCTCCTCTTCTGTTTTCATGGTTATTTCTATATGACAGAGGAAAATTTAATTTTCTCATCGAAACTTCCATGGTCATAGCCTCTGATTCTATAATCCAGTTACCTAAAGATATTGAGGGCCCGAGATAGCTGTCCTCTTTGGAGCTGAGGTAGCAATAACAGATTGACATTTATGCCCTCTTGCAGTTTGATGGAAAAATGTCACAGTGAAACATATTTACTCTGTTGTATCACAGAACTGAATTAGGACAATGAGTTCTTACATGCATATTATCAGTAACTTAGAAATGTAGTCAAGGTTAGTGAAGCCAAATCACCCTTCCCCTATCAAAGCTTGGTTCTCAAGAGACTGGTTAAAATCTTGGGTACAAAGAATTTATCCTCTAAAACCCATATTTGTTGGAGGAAATATAAAACACAGCCCCGAATTGTCAGACCAAGGTCTTCCCCAGGCCTTAAGAGTGATGCTGTTGAGAGTCTGCAGAAACAGAGGCAACATGGTACCCTGACTCTTACAGATTATGGGTCTGTTTCCAGAAGACCCAAAACGCCATCACTGCCAGGGCTAGGCAGGCCTAGTGTACAACTCCAGCTCTCAATAGCCTAAGGTGGGGCTATTTTCTAAGCCATCCCTAAGCATAAGGGAGAGGCTTCAGGTCCCTGTGGTACCTGCACCTGGTGTTTTATGGTTGAGAGTCAGGGAGTTGATAGTCAGAATTAATCGGTGATTAGGACAGCAATGAGAGGATGGAGGAAGGACTATGTAGTCACCAGGAAGGATAGACTGACCAGCCAGATTCTAGCATGGACAGAGTCTACACGTAAAGGGCAGTTTGGGCTACACAAGGACACAAGACTAATCTAAAAATGAGTCCTGCCCCAGCCCCTCCCACAAGTCAGTGAATAGAAAGTTTATTCTTGATAAGTTCCTCATGTACCGAGAGTTGAAAGCTAGCAAACTCAAGAAATAAAGTAGGTTTCCATATCTTGGGAGGCACTGCGTTTTAATTTTTTTATTTTAATTTTTTTCCAGTTACAGTTGCCATTCAATATCGTATTAGTTTCAGGTATATAGCATAGTGGTTAGACATTTATATAACTCACGGAGTGATCTCCCCAAGAGGTCTAGTACCCATCTGGCACCATACATAGTTTTTACAATATTATTGACTATATATATGTATAGAGTGCCATGCTATACTCTACATCTCCATGACTATTTTGTACTGCCAATTTGTACCTCTTAATCTCTTCACTTTTCAACCAGTCCCCCAATACACGTCAGTTTATTCTCTGTATCTATGAGTTTGTTTCTGTTTTGTTTGTCCATTTATTTTGTTTTTTAGATTATATATATAAGTGAAATCATTAACTATCCTAAATGCCCATCAATAGATGACTGGATAAAGAAGATGTGGTACATATATACAATAGAATATTACTCTTCCACAAAAAAGAATGGAATCTTACCATTTGTGAAAACACAGACAGACCTAGAGGATATTATGCTAAGTGAAATAAGCAGATGGAGGACACTGCATTTTAATTAGGGATGAGATTATCAGAAGATATCTAGGCCCAGAAAAAGAACGTTATCATTAATTGCAGAGAACCTCAGACTAGTCAATTTCTCTTTTACATTTCTTGCTAAGAAAAATGAATGGAGAAGACCAATAAAGACAGAATTTTTGTGAACCCTGCTTTAATGAAATCTATTGTCTGTCTGCCCAGAATAGGCTGGATCGTTACCTTTACTGTAACCACATGGCAAAAGTGAGGGCTGTCATCTTCTTAAGAGGTAATTCTCAACTCCCAGTCACCTGATCCAAGCTTGGCTGGTTGAAATCCTTCCTCTGAATTTTTAAATGCGGGAACAGAAAATGGTGGTGGTGGTGCTAGAAGGTTCTGTAGTTGTCAGTAACCATGTCTTCTACCATGTAGAGGAAACTGATTTGCTGAGTCAGCTATGAAGCCAACATGCACAGAAACACAAATAAAAGCCACAAGGAGAGAGAGGATGGTGACATTCTCATCCCTGGTCCATGCTATCTAGAGGCAGAGATATATTCCCACCCTCCCTGTTAGTCCCCTCTTGGCCTGTACTGGTTCAAACCAAGTTTCTATTACTTGCACCCAAAAGTCCAGGCTAATGCATTTATTTCAAAGAGTGATTATTGATCAACTGACTGAAATGTACTCCTTTGGAAATAGACTTACAAGAAAGAATTCCTGCTATTTGTATATAGTTCTAAATTAAAAAAAAAAAAAATCTGCCTATTGTTCAATGATTTGCTTAAACTGGCAATTTTTAAGATGGGGTTATCAGTTCTGAGCCAATTGCAATTAAAACCAGGATTATCGTCAAGGGAAAATGAGGATCTACTTTGTGGCACAGGGTGTATCTGTGTGGGATGTACTAGGATACAAAAAAAAAGGCACCCAGTCTCCTTTGTGTGTGGAATGAATGGCTTTCTATCTGCCACCTGTTGGCCTCCATTCTTATTTCCCATGTAGAACAAAACAGGGAAATAACAGGGTAAAGACAGGGAATGATACAGATGCGATAGGCCCATGGGCATCAACTGGAGGTGGGGGGATAAGGAAAAATTCGTTAAAACAAGAAATAGGAAGATAAATTAGGGCTAAAAGATATAAAGGCGAGAGGAAAAATAAGTAAATGAAGGGTAATAAGAACATCAAACACCTGACAACCATTTAAGACCTTATGCTAAAACAATGACATGTCCTACACAGCTGTATACCTGCCAGATCTAGGAGCCAGGAGGCTGAGAGGCAGGTTTCCTGTTCCCATCCTTTGCCCAGCTGGATTTCAAGGCAGTGGATCCCTGGAGATGTTGTTGGGGGACTTCCATACATTTTCAGAATTCTTACTGCACCCTATTCCACGAGGCACAGCCTTCTCTGCAGAGTAAAGGCAACAAGGAATGGCTCTAACCATGTGCAGTCACTGGTAGATCACCTCATCTCAGGCTGCCCACCCTTTAAACGGAGAAAATTATACCTCACAGAGTGACACAGAGGGTCAGTTAGGTCATTATGCATGAAAACATGTGGAAATAAAAGTGAAGAATGCTCTTTATGGCAGGATTCTCTACTATTTCCTCTGTGTAATATAAATAGTTTCTGAATGATTCTGGAAAGACGGAAATCATATAAATGACTTTGCTTAAGCCAAAAGACCAAAGCAGAGTTAGAAGTTTATCCCTTGTGCTGACAGTTTTAATTAACTCTTTTTATGCAAGAGAACAAAAAGAGACAACATTTCTGATCAGGACACCTGCCAAGTATCTGTAAGGATCTGTACAAACAACCCAAGGGCAATATAACCAAAACACTTTCAGGCTGGAAAGAACAAAATACTGCCTAAGTGACAACACAGAACCCACTGTTAGCTAAGAGCACTGGAATTGTGCCTGTGGTGCAAAGGGCTGAAGACATGTTCACTTTTCCATTGTCCCTGAAAAGATGCCCATGTTTTGAGTCATAGCTATATGGCCACATTTTTTCCCTCTCTAAAAGCATTTTACTACATACTATAAGTACTACCTGCTATATACACGTTTACAATGAGCACACTGAGAATTCCAATAACTGGATATGCCTAATCATAAAACTTGAATTTTTATGTCTGTTCCAATCCAGAAGTCAGGTCAAACAAGAGCTTTCTAGCCAAATCACTCCCAGCAGCCTCCTCAGAGCCATCACCCTCTGACCTGAGTGACTGGTCAGATTCCATGATGCTTTCTCACTCTTAGCCTGGCCCCTCCACCGTAGTTTTGCTAAGAGAGGGCCATGTTAGGTCTCCACAGAGTTCTGAATCGGATCAGTGCCTGCTGCCATGGCTGTGGGCTGTGCAGAACCCCCAGGAGCATGACTCCTTCACGGCCTGCCTGGCCTCTGCCAGTGAAGCATGCCCTCCACATATGTTCTGGTATACTCCTGGGGATGCTGGGTGAGGGCCACCCTGCAGTATTCCCTGACTAGCATGTCCTAGGAGATCTGCTGTCAGCACTGCACTTCGCTGAATAAGGGGAAAAAGCTGGTTCCAGAACGGTCAAGTGGGGCAGACAAGGGGTCACATGAGCGTGGGAAAATCTTAAGGCAGTCAGCTCCCCAGTGTGACAGCTCTAGCTATCACTGTCCTGTGTCGTTATTCAGAGTCACAGCTGCTTCTCAGAGCTCCTGCCTTGGGGTCGTCAAAATACATCTGCCCTCTTTTATCTGATATCAAAGTCTATCTACAGTCTTTATCAGAGGAAGAATCACCTTTAGTGCTTCTAACAAGCTATAGATTCCAGTTCTCTCAAGATCTCAGCCACAGATATATGCTGTCCCAACCAATCAGATCATATCAAACTATATGATAGCTCTCTGACCGAAAATACACTGAGATTTTGAACATAACACAATGAGTAAGCCTTGACCCTGGGTAAGTCAGTCTTGGGATGGTTCTCCCTTCTTTAACCACTAAATACATAGATGACCTGTGTTTTTAGCTGAATAAAACAACAACAAAATGTGTACTATTTCTAGGCTGCCTGGTCAAAGGGATCTTATCAAACCCAGAAAACCAATCTTGAGTGAACCATAACTGCTGAGCACAGGGAAGATGTCAAATTCACTACACTTATATTTCAAGTTCAGAACCACCACTTACGTAGAAAGCTTTTTTTGAAACTTGAAAAATGTAAACCTTAAAAATAAAGGGACCGGAAAAAAAAAGAAAAGAAAAGAAAAGAAGTAGATCATAGTGACTACAGTCAATTCCCTTTAAACAGCTCAGGTTACCCAACACCAAGGGGACCAAGAAGTAAGACTGTAAGCAGGTGCTTATAAATAGGAAAACCTCCCCTCTAGATTCTTTGGTTAAGGAGTTTAAGGATTTTCTGTCAGCTGTTATAAAACCAACTGTTCTCTGAACCAGTTCTACTTTTTCTAGGTGGGGAATAGTCAGCTCAATCCACTATCTTAGAGAATTAAAGAAGTTTCTGCCAAATGTAGTATGAGTGGAATGCAAATAGATCCTTAGCTGCCAAGAGTCCAAAAAGAGAGATCCTATCCTGACCTTGACCTTCTTATGCCCTCCAACTCTTGGTTTCAATTTTATATAAAGGGAGGCTAAGTGTTGCTGGTGGAGTTGTCACTACCAAATGATCTAAATGCCCACCTTTAGGGAAGAGCAAAGCAAAGTTCATAAAGCAAATTAAGTAGTTTGGTCGATCGAGGTTCATATAAAACACTATGCTTGGTGCTAAACAAATGTTTCCATCTCTGCCATCAAAAAGCTCTGCATTTTTACAGTGAGATGCGGTAAGTACTTTCATAGAGTTGTATGTAAGCTAGTAGCAGTGGCATAGGGGAAGGACCAATTGATTACATCTTCAAAGGAGAGGAGATGCTTTATAGTAGAGTCACTACTTGAATGATTAAGTCTTAAAAGCTATGAAGTAATTTTCCCAAGAGAACAGGAGAATAGCATCTTTGGAAAAGAGTCTTCCCAATACAGATAGGCTATCCATGAAGCTAAACAACACTACCCTTCACACATAATTTATAAAGTGATCCCCACAATTAGTCTAGTACCCTAACAACACTACCTAAACAACACTATCCTTCACACTTTCTGGTTTCCAGAACACAGATATCAAAGGATACCTTGAAGACAGTCTATCAGCTCTCTAACCAAGGGGTTGGTGTGATGTACATCAAGGCTCCTAATAGATCATCCCGAGGAGACTTGAAGTGAGAGAAATGCATTTGATTTACCAAGATCTTTTTCCAAAGTTAGAGCCTTGGATAAGTTTCGTTCCTGCTAAATTCTCTTGATGAGGTGGCTGGATACATAAAGGACCTACAACACTGGGCTGCAGGAGTAGTGATATTTGTAAGTGTTCTGGTATCTTGTGAAGGGTTGCTATTAAAGCCAGGAAGAGGGTAATAACAGGAGACTCTTTGAGTGAATGTCTTTCCTCATCTTGTCAACAACAATAGACTCATTATTATCAAAAATGCTTCCAGAGACAGAGAGGCAGTATCAGGTGTTGGGGTTGGGGTGGAGGGGTTGCTGCAACTGTTTTAGCTCACCTGGAGGCATTAGAAGTAAACTTCCCAGTGCCTCTTGGAGTGCCCGGACCTTCTCATTTGATTGTTTCATGCCAACAATCAAATAGGCATGAAAGAAAGATCCATAGGTGGAAAATATGGGATTAGGTGAGGGCCACAGTGAGGAGCTGGTCCTTTGGTCACAAGAATGCCATTAACCCCACAAGGTTCTCAGATGGAAATGAATTCAGGGGAATAGAGATGGGAAAGTTTGCTTGGGAACTAGAAGTAAAAACACACTATCAAAGGTATTTGAAAAATGCCTCTAGGGACAAAGCCAGGGCACAGTGGGTTTGGGAGTGACCAGGAAGGAGTAGAGTTAGTGAGTTTTCAGCCTGCTCTTTCAAGATGCCTGATGGCAGTGATAGCATCAGGAATAGTCAATAATGTTGTAATAACTATGTATAGTGTCAGGTGGGTACTAGACTAATTGGGAGGGGGATCACTTCGTAAACTAGATAAATGTCTAACCGCTATGCTGTGCACCTAAAACTAATAGAAAATATTGAAGGTCAACTATAATCAAAAAACAAAAATAAAATTAAAAAGATTCCTGATGGTGAAAGGAAGGTAAGTTACAGCCTGGAGAGGCGAGTACAGAGTTAGAGATTGTTTTTATTTGTTTTTCCCTAAGAATTGAGAAGAAGCATTTCCTTGCCAAGGCAAGGAGCAAATAGGCAGGGAGAAGTTGAGAGAAGAAACAATCAGAGGAACAAGAGAAGGTGAAACAGGATTGGGTCAGGAGGACAGGATACTGGGATAGCCTTGGCCAAGAGAAGAGACTCTTGGCCCATGAAACAGAAGGAGGTTGAAAAATGATGGCTGTGAACATAGTTACATTTTATGATGTTAGAAAAGGAAGATGATTTGTCTAAGTGTGGCTATTTATTTTTATTTTTCAATTAGAGTTGACATTCAATAAAATCAGGTATACAGCAAAGTGGTTAGACATCTACATAATTTATAAAGTGATCCCCCCAATTAGTCTAGTACCCACCTGGCACTATATATGCATGGTTTTTACAACATTATGGACTATATTCCCTATGCCATACTTCACATCCTTGTGACTATTTTGTAACTGCCAATTTGTACTTCTTAATCCCTTTGCCTTTTTTTTTTCAATTAAGTAGGTGGCGACATCAGTTGAGAGGGGAGTATGGTCGAGGTCATCATCACCATAACTAATACTTACAGAGTACCTTCTAAGCACTTTACATATATTGGATTATGTATCCATATTTTACAGTCAAGGAAATTGAATCCCTGGGAGGTTAAATCAACTGTCCAAGGTCACATGGAGTTGAGATATATGAACCCAAGGAGGTGGATCCAGGACTCGTGTTCTTAGCCAACAGAAGCAGCTTTCACAGAAGCTGCTGTCTGCTTCTCCAATTTCCCCAGCAGTCTGACTTGAGTACAAAGCAAGCCAGTGTCTAGGATGCCTGTGTGTCTATTTGTCTTTGCAGCTCTTCAGGCCCAACTGGATCAATGACTTGAGCATCAGATGACACAGAATAAAGCTTCACATTAGCAGCTTGAGCTCATTCCACATTCTACTGCAGAAACTAAGCCAATTGCATAGAAGACCATGGTGATTCCATTTTCTTTGTGACTTTGGGTTAGAATTTGGCTTGAACACGGAGAACACCAGAAGCCCGTAACAGTGTGAAGATGCTAACAGTGCTGGGATTTCTGTTCCTGGGAAAAGACTCTGCTTGGAGCTACTTTTAGAGGCTCTTTCATGACTATGTGGGTTGGAGCCACTAGTCTCAAAGCAGGGAAGGTGTGAACTGTTTGTGAGTCAGGCAGGAACCAAACAGCTGAAAGGCAGAGGCCCTCTGGATACCTGTGACTGATTACCTTGTCCCTGGGCTCTGTTGGGGAAGAAACTGGAGGACCAGCCCTGATCAGCTTTCTCTCAGCAATCAGAGCCAGTAACCACTGGGACCTGTGGTTACCCACAGTGCACCAGGTTGCAGCTGTCTCTTCTGCGTCCCTAGTATGCTCTGGTTTGAGACCTTCATCTGAAATGTGAAAAATGGCCTAGAGCTGAAGGAATGAATGGCATAAGATGCAGGCTAGGGGAGAACCAAACTGGTCCCACCTGTTCCTCTTTCATTCTTCCCACCTGGTCATGGCCAGGAGTGGTTAACTTTTATTGAATGCTTCCTATGTTCATGGCCCACTGCTTAGCACTTTACATACTTTATCTTACCTGAGCCTCACAGAACCTGTGTATGGCAGGCACTGTCTTATTCTGTAGATGAAGAAATCCAAGCTTTTGAGGTAATCTACCTAAGATCACATAGCTGCTAAGTGTGGCAAAACCAAGATCCCATGCCAGGCCTTACTTCAAACCGCATGTTCTTAACTGTAATATATAGTACTCAGGATCCCCACCTCCCCGAGGCCGAGGACAAAGTTTCTTTTCCAAGCAAATGCTAACCCTCTAGGTTCTGTGCCTCCTTGACCACAGGCATCTCCCTCATTGCCCCCAAATTCAAAGACCATCTTGCTCTGTGGCATTGCCCTGTCAGACTGAACAGCTCACACCTCATCCAGGCACCTCTTCTTCTAGAACTACCCCTCTGCATGGGAAAATTAAGGAACAGTGTTCCCACCTTCAAAAGCCTGGGCTAAGAAAAAAAAAAAACTGCTCTCCAAGCCACCTCAGCTTGAGAAAGCACACAAGAAGGGGTGGGTGAGCCGGGCGGGCAGGAAGTACTGGAGATCTGCGCTGGAGGAGTCCTCTACAGGGATGGGATCAGCCAGGGACCCATGGAACAGGAGGTCCTCGATGGACTCAGATGAAGTGGGTGGGAATTAGAAGGAGGGCATTGGGTACAAGCTCAGAAAAGGGAGGGAGTATACTTGGGAGCCCATCGGAGTAAATATAAATGATGAAACTGAAAGGGTAAGTTGAGGCTGAGTTGCAAAAGGTCTCAAAAGCCAAGGAGGCTAAAGAGCCTGGGCATTCTCTTGCAGACTAAGGGCAAGTCCCGGGTGCTTAAGATCAGGGTCATAGGAAGAAAAGGGAGTTTTTTTAAAAGAGGATTTTTAAAAACAAGAATCGGGAAATAGGGTTTAGGGTAGAGAATAGGAAAGATACTCTGACTATACTACCTATATGTCGTATTCAATACTTTCTGCTTTTCTTTTTTGAATGTTCCTTAAAATTCTAAAAATAGAAGAAAAATATTTGTTTTGTTATGAGTCATCCTGGGGCGTCTGAAGTCTCCCTGCTTAGAGCTTTCTTCAGCAGACTTCCAACTGTCCACAGAAGCCAGGTCTCAGCCTGGGTCTCGGGACAGGAGGGGCCGTCTTACATCGTATCACATGCAGAACTAATTCCTCTACAGGCAGAACTTCTGCACAAGGTGCAGATGTACATCAGCCCTAGTGGCTGGGGCACAGCGCCAACCACACCAGGCACATCATAGCTGGAAGGCCTTCTAGTTAAAAAGCTTCATTTCTGATAACAGAAAAATAAAGACTAAGTGATGGGAAGTGTACGTCCTACCCAGTTCCATCCAGTATCTCCTCATTGAAACTTTTTAAATGCTTAAGATGATGGACGCAAACCTTTGCCAAAATATCTGATCACTTCAACATGCTCTGTGGTGGCTGCAATGTCCCCATCTCAAAGCTGAGAGGGGCTGAGCACAGACAGAATTTCTGCTGGGTTCTAAAACCAATAATTTTCTACATATTTGGCAGAAGAGATGAGGAAAGAGAAGTCAACTGGGAGACAGATCAAGGTTCAAGATCAGGCTGCACCAACAGCTATAGCACTAATAACCACAAGAGTCTCAGCCCCTCTTGGGGCTTGGTTAAATGAAGCGTTTGTACTAATTGATCTTGACAAGCCCCGAGCTCCCTAATTTTGTTCAGCTGCTTCACTTTTCACAGCACCACTTACCATACACCAGATCACAGCCAATTTTCTTAAAATACAAATTGGATCCCCCGTGTATCTCATGTCACTTCCCTCATACGAGTCCCCTATTATAGAACCATGTCCCCCACAACCCTCACTGTGGCCTTGGCTGTCCTATGTGATCTGGCATCTGCCTGTCTTTCCTCTCCAACACTGAATTCAGCCACACTGGCTTTCTCTCAGGCTTGAAACCCGTCCGATTCCCTCTTGCTTTCAGATCTTTGCACATACCATCACTTTTGCCTGGAATGTTCTTCGCCCTGTTTTTCACCTGACTCACTCCTACTTCTCTTTCAGGTTTCAACAAAGTGTTACTTCCTCAAAGAGGGCCCCCCTGACAGCTCCTGCTCAATCTTCAACAGCCTTTGTGGGCCTTCTGTTCCTCCTCACTGCACTTATCAATTTGTAATTTGGGATCTATTTACCAGGACTGCTTAACCCCTATCTCCTGCACTAGATGGAAGATCCACAAGAGCAGAGACTGCTTCTTCCACTTTGCTCACCACTGGACACCCAGTACCTGAAACTCAATAAATATTTGCTGAATGTGCAATGTGGAGGGTGCGTGAAAAAGCCAATAGGTCTAGTGTTTGGGTGTTGGGGTCGGGCCCTCTGAGCTGTATACTTCCCGTCCCTCCTGTTCCTCCTTAGTTACAATGTCATATCTCTTATCTGCCAGCTGCTTTTGCTTTTCCTGCCTCTGAAAAACGTTCAGCCTCAGAGTGAAAATAAATGGACACCCATCTTTTTATGACAGTCACAAATGGGGAAAGAGCCTGAGTTCTGGGAGTATGGATGCTACTCCAGCCCTCAACATTCATTCATTCCTCGCTCACACCGCACGCTCACACTCATCCCCTCAAGAAAGGGCATCAACAACTTGCAACCCAAACTCTCAACTTCAGAGCACTCAGAAGAGAACTCCCGAGAGAGCCTGCCTCCAGAAACGCAGAAGCTCTTTCAGCTGACAGCACACTCCTCCCCACACTGGATAACACTGGAGCTGAGAATAAGCTCAACAACTTCCCGATTCAGTGCATTTCAAAGGCGGCAGCTTCCAACCCGTGTCCTCAAACTGAAAAACGGTGGACACCTTTTCCTGGGCACGATGTTGAGAGCTTCCAACTGTTTAAGTGCCAAAGTGAAAATAACTAACTTTCCTCACTCCATTCTGGCCTTTCCATACAGAGGCTCATTCACCAGAATGTCAGGAGGAACAAAGACAGCTGGCTATTTCTCCCCTACTGTCTATAATTAGATTCTCATGGAGAACTTGGACAAATACCTCCCCCACAATACACACACCCCACACCCAAAGGGTCTCTCCCCTCACTCGTTTCCACGGAGACCCAGACAAAGCAGCCAGTCACTTACCCTCTTCAGCCACGCAAAATGCTTGTAAACATCAATGTCCCCATCCATGCTGGGCACCCATGTCAGCAGTTAGATTCCTTGGTTGAAAAGCCCTTTTTTCTGGCTGGAGACCAAATTCTCTCCTCTTCCTTGCCTCTGCCCCCTCCCCCTCAGGGACATCAAGCTGTGTTCAAGTTTCCCCACTTCCCTGGCCAGTGTCCTCCAGCCTTTCCCTAAACAGTTTCAGATACACAAGACTCAGCCCAGACCGTGCTGCTCCAGAATCCTCCCCCACCGCCCCCACAGAAACACACGGGCACCAGCGCTGGGATACAGAGCCCGCGGAGCAATCGAACCTAACGCAAAGGTAGGGAAAAAAGACAGACTTGGAGAGGAGTTGTACACATACGTGTACACACACACACACACACACACACACACACATTCCTTTGGTGATAATACCAGAGCCTGCCAAAAGGAAACAGTCCCGAAGAAAATTCCTCGTCTGGCTTTTCCTCTCTGGAGTGGCTGGAACTCATTACCAAGAGACCCCGATTTCCTGTCTCTGCTCCACTCTGCATTTACCCACATGCTCCCAGCTGCTCTTGGTTTATTTGGGACTGGGGAGAAGACTAAAAATAAGTGCTGCTCTTGGAGGAGCTGCCCGTTCCCACACACAACCTGGCCCCCACCCCGAAGCCCACGCCTACCCCTTTTCCTGGCTGTGCCCTGAGGATAGCCTGTTGTTCCAAAAAAGAACACGTTCAGAACCAACTCTGGTCTGGGTTCCTGGCCCTGCTGGGTGTTTGCTGTCCATGGCCCTGTCCACCAGAGACCAATACCTGCAACCTCAGAGCCTTCTGCCACTTGGGGGAGTCTAGCTCCTGGCCGGGGCCAGACACCACCACTGGGCTCCCTGGGGCTGCATTCTGCACCAAGATGGGCTACAGTTTCTGTCAAGTCCCAGGCCTGCCTCGCTGGCTGTCCCCCACCCCAAACTAGCTGCCTCACAAGCCAGGGTGGGAGGAAGGGTCAGGCTGCTTCATGTGTGAGTTCATGAGACAGGGAGAGCTCCAGGTAGGAGTCTTGGGAAGGCAGTTGCTGGCAGACAGGGAGCTGTGTCTGTTTTCCTATTGGCAAGTCACATGCGGGCTTTCCAGGAGGGCCTCTCCAGCACTCCCCAATGCCGCCCCCAACTCCACACAATCCCATCTCCTTTGAGAGCTCCCCTAATACAGCTTTTCTCCTTTGCCCAGCCCTTGACATGCAACCTCTGGCTACGAATGATTATGAAAGCAATCTTTGATGTGGGTGCAGTGGGAACTGTGGTTACATGCAAGGGCTCTGAGCTCTGCTGCGTAAATGACTTGCAGGCGCACATCTTGTGACTGCGGGGTCCCTCTGGTGCCCTGGGGGTTCACCCGGAACTCCCAGCTTGAAGAGAAGGCTCTACAGGGTGTCAGCACAGCCCTCGACACAGCAACATTCACCATGGCCCAGAAGCAGGGCCCGAAAGACAAACCAGAAAGATATGCAGCAGCCCAGACTCAGCAGGCTGGCCCAGCCCACAGATCTGAGAGGCGGCAGGAGCAGAACTCTGGCCAGCAGCTGACAGGGGAGGAGTAAATTCCTGGAGACACACCCAGATCAGAGGCCTGAAAGGAAAAGCAGGCTCAGCTGCCCAAGTAGAGCTCTAGACCTTTCTTCTGGCCTCTGGCCCAGTTCCAGGGCATGGCCGGTCCTCACCTAGGCCTCAGAACTGTGATAGGATGTGTTAATGAAGAACATCTCTAAGGCTGCAGGGGTAAGGAGGCCTTCTTATTTTTTCTGTCTAAAAGTCTAAAGAAGTTGAATGAAGAATTTATTTGGACAACACACATTTGTCCAGTATCCAAGGCAAATGAAACTGACTTCCTGCCCTGGGCAAATAAGGAATTACCAAATGGTATGTGGTAAAGGTGTTTCTGGGGCTCCAGGGTGGAAGAGGCCAGAGAGCTAATCTGGGGGCTGGACAGAGAGGCAGGTGACAGTCTAAGCCCCTGCCCACCTTGAAGGAAGGCTTAGTGCCCTTCATAGGTTCTGGTGTGATTGGAGGAAAGAGGTGACCATGTGGCAACATGGCTGCTTTTTAGCCTTGCTAGCTCCTACTTGCCCATGGGGAGCTGGTTTGAATGGCAGCCCCTCTTCTTACTCCCTCCTTAGCATCCAGACTTCTCTCCACTTCGCCACCTGCCGTTCATTGAACCACAGCTGACAGTTCATATATCTGTCCTTGCACCAGACTGGAGGACATGTGTCTGAGCCCTGAATCACTGCTCTAACTTCCATGCCTAGCACAATTCTTGGTACATGGTAAGAAATGACACATTATTTGAATGAAAGAATGAGGCTCAAATGGTAAGACTGGCAACATAAGACTAAAATTCCACTTGGAGAAAATGAATCTTGAAGGTCTGTTTCCCCGGAGTAAAGATACGCAACTCGAAGAGGAAAGGACAGGGGCAGTTTCACCTATTAACTCAACTTATGTGTGATGAATTGAAGGGGGGAAGGGGGGAGGGAAGGAGAGGAGGAAGGGAGGGAGGAATCCAGACAAGTTGCAGCTAAATTCTTGACATATTTTTATGGTATCCTCAAGTAGCAAGTCTTATCTCAGCCTCACCCCATCCGCCTTTTTTTAAACACCAAAGGACATTTTATTTATATTGTAATTCAACTCAAAAAGTCCACAAAATAACATTGCAAATGACCTAGGAGTAGGGCATGTGTGTATGGTTGGTGAACTGAATGAGATGCGACGGATAAAGGAATAACAGGCACCTTTGCACCACTAATCCCCCAGGTGGCAGCTGGCCTGGGCATGGCCCCATCGTGGTGCCCGCAAGGTAAGCCCTGGCTCCATCCCCTCACTCAGAAGAATATCCTGCTAGGGGCATCTCACAATGGTCCACGGAGGGGCTTTGGGGAACATACAGGCCCCTGAATATGTTCATAAAATGTACACAAATCAATATTCTCGGAAGATAAAGTTGTCATCATTTTATCAAAATGATCCATGACTCCCAAAAGATTTAGAAGCCTGGGTTTTATCTGGCCTAAGCAGTTACTCTGAAAGGTTTAGGCTGCCCTTGGTGGGGAGATGGTTGGGGGGGGGCCGCGTAAAGGAGCAATTCCTGCTTCCCTTACATCTGCTTCTGCAAGGGAGAGTCTCAAGGACG